>NW_026627275.1:0-1363 GCF_030028575.1 Malurus melanocephalus
GAGCTCCTCCCAGTTGTCCCTGACGAATTTCCAGGCTGCTTTCCGGCCCTGTTTGCTGCCCCCGGCCACGCCACCGATCACCGACACCGTGTCCTGGGGACGTACCTCTTCCTGGGGGAAAGCACAGCAAAATTACAGCAAAAATCACAGCAAAAATACCACCAAAATACCAGCAAAATCACAGCAAAATTACAGCAAAAATCACATCAAAAATCCCAGCAAAATTACAGCAAAATCACATCAAAATCACATCAAAAATACCATCAAAATCCCATCAAAATCCCAGCAAAATCCCAGCAAAATCCCATCAAAATCCCAGCAAAAACCCCGTAAAAATCCCAGTAAAATCACATCAAAATCACAGCAAAATCACATCAAAAATCACATCAAAATCACAGCAAAAACCCTGTCAAAATCCCAGAAAAAATCCCAGCAAAATGCCAGCAAAATCACATCCAAATCGCAGCAAAATCCCGTCAAAAATCACATCAAAATCACAGCAAAAATCCCAGCAAAATCACATCAAAAATACCATCAAAATCACATCAAAATCACAGCAAAATCCCAGCAAAATCACAGCAAAATCACGTCAAAGTCACGTCAAAATCCCAGCAAAAATCCCAGCAAAATCCCAGCAAAAATCCCAGCAAAATCCTGCCAAGATCCCGTCAAGATCCCATCAAAATCGCAGCAAAATCACATCAAAATCACATCAAAAGTCACAGCAAAATCCCAGCAAAAATCCCGTCAAAATCCCATCAAAAATCCCGTCAAAATACCGTCAAAATCCTAGCAAAAATCCCAGCAAAATCACATCAAAATTACATCAAAATCCCAGCGAAATCCCAGCAAAAATCCCAGCAAAATTGTGTCAAAAATCCCAGCAAAATCCCAGCAAAATCACATCAAAAATCCCATAAAAATCCCAGCAAAATCCCGTCAAAAATCACATCAAAATCTCAGCAAAATCACATCAAAATCCCATCAAAATCCCAGCAAAATCACATCAAAAATCCCAGGAAAAATCACATCAAAATCCCATCCAAAATTCCACCCAAATCCCATCAAAAATCCCAGCAGAATCCCATCAAAATCCCAACAAAAATCCCATAGAAAATCCCACCCAATTCCCACATTTTCCCAGAAATTCCCCCCTTAATTCCAGTTTTTTCCAGGCTGGGAGGGCTCAAACCTCCTCTAATTCATCAATAAAGGATTTTTTTTCCCCAAAATGATTTTGGGGGTTCCTCCCATCCCGAGGCAGCGCCCATGGGTGCCCCTGACCCCAAATCCATCCCAAACTCACGGAAAGTGCAAAGCTCAGAACCCTCTGGATCAGCTCGGGCTGGGAAATGGCCCCGAG
>NW_026627275.1:3268-4750 GCF_030028575.1 Malurus melanocephalus
CATCCCCATTTCCCGCGATTCTTTCTCCCCTATCCCCGTTTTCCAGGATTTTTCCTCCCCCATCCCCATTTTCCTGTGATTTTTTCTCCCCCATCCCCATTTCCCCATGGTTTTTTCTCCATTTTCTCACCATTTTTCCTCTCCCATCCCCATATTTTCCCCCTCCCCTCTCCCCACCCCCAGAATTCCCATTTTTTCAGGAATTCACTCACAGGGCTGCGCAGATCCGCGGACAGGACGTGTTTCCCCTCCACGTGCTCGCGGAATCGGCGCCGCGCCTCCTCCAGCGTCGCCCGGTGCCCCGCCTTGCCCAGTTTGCCCAGGACCAGACCCCGCAGGAGAGCGTCCAGGTGACCTGGGAGAGGGGAATGGGGTGGGTTATGGGGGAAAAAATCACAGAGATGGGGGAAATCAAATCTTTTGGGAGAAAAAAACTCTCCAGGTTTGGGGTCCCAGCCCCACTCCCCATTTTCCCATCCCATACCCTCTCCAGGTTTAGGATTCCCATTCCATACCCTCTCCAGGTTTGGGGTCCCAGCCCTGTTCCCTGTTCCCATACCCTCTCCATGTTTGGGATCCCATTCCCCAATCCCCTATTCCCATACCCTCTCCAGGTTTAGGATCCCATTCCCAATCCCATACCCTCTCTGGGTTTGGGGTCCCAGCCCAGCCCCATTCCCTGTTCCCTGTTCCCATACCCGCTCCAGTTTTAGGATCCCAGCCCCATTCCCCGATCCCATACCCTGTCCGGGTTTGGGGTCCCATTCCCCATTTCCCCATTCCCCCAATCCCATACCCTCTCCAGGTTTAGGATTCCCATCCCGTACCCTCTCCAGGTTTGGGGTCCCAGCCCCACACCCCAATCCCCTATTCCCGTACCCTCTCCGGGTTTGGGGTCCCAGCCCCATTCCCCATTCCCCTATTCCCGTACCCTCTCCGGGTTTGGGGTCCCAGCCCCATATCCCATTCCCCCAATCCCATACCCTCTCCAGGTTTAGGATCCCCATTCCATACCCTCTCTGGGTTTAGGATCCCAGCCCCATTTCCCCATTCCATACCCTCTCCAGGTTTGGGATCCCCAATCCCCCAATCCCATACCCTCTCCAGGTTTAGGATCCCATTCCCCTGTTCCCGTACCCTCTCCAGGTTTGGGGTCCCAGCCCCATATCCCATTCCCCCCATCCCGTACCCTCTCCGGGTTTGGGGTCCCAGCCCCATTCCCCATTCCCCATTCCCCATTCCCCCTATCCCATACCCTCTCCGGGTTTGGGATCCCATTCCCCATTTCCCCATTTCCCCAATCCCGTACCCTCTCCGGGTTTGGGATCCCATTCCCCATTTCCCCATTTCCCCAATCCCGTACCCTCTCCGGGTTTGGGGTCCCAGCCCCATATCCCATTCCCCCAATCCCATACCCTCTCCAGGTTTAGGATCCCCAATCCCCTATTCCCATACCCTCTCCGGGGTTGGGGTCCCAGCCCA
>NW_026627276.1:0-1166 GCF_030028575.1 Malurus melanocephalus
CTGTGTGTGAGGAGGGAGCCGGGAACATCGCCGCGCCTCTGTTCAGGAGCGTTCCTAAATCCTGTGTGTGAATAGGGAGCTGAGAACATCGCCGCGTCTCACCCCAGGAGCGTTCCTATCACAGGAGCGTTCCTAAATCCTCTGTGTGAGGGAGCTGAGAACATCACCGTGCCCCTCTCCAGGAGCGTTCCTAAATCCTGTGTGTGAGGAGGGAGCCGGGAACATCGCCGTGCCTCTCTCCAGGAGCGTTCCTAAATCCTCTGTGTGTGAGGAGGGAGCTGAGAACATCACAGTGCCTCTCTCCAGGAGCGTTCCTAAATCCTCTGTGTGTGAGGAGGGAGCTGGGAACATCGCCGCGCCTCTGTCCGGGAGCGTTCCTAAATCCTCTGTGTGTGAGGAGGGAGCCGGGAACATCGCCGTGCCCCTCACCAGGAGCGTTCCCAAAGCTCTCTGTGTGTGAGGGAGCTGGGAACATCGCCGTGCCCCTCTCCAGGCCCGTTCCCATCCCAGCGGGGACAGGGGCGGATGGAGCAGAGCCGCAGCCCCGATCCCCGATCCCAGGGCAGCCGCGGTTCCATCCCTCGGGAACGCTCACGGAGCTCGATCCTCCCGTCGGCAGCAGCTCCAGACAGGACACATCCTTTAACCCCCCTGATCCGGGACAGGGGGTTCCAGCCGTGTCCTTTATCCTCTGATCCGGGACAGGGGGTTCCAGCCGTGTCCTTCACTCACTCTGATCCGGGACAGGGATTTTCAGCCTCTCCCGGGTCCCCATCAAGCCGCAGGTGACCAAACCCGGTCCCCAAACCAGCTGCCACCCCAGTCCGGCTCACTCACCCCAGAGCAGATCCCCCACAGCCTCCGGAGCCGTTCCAGCTCCACCTCACTCACATTCCCTTTCCAAGGAGCCTCTGTCACCCGAGCAGCTCCTGCTGTCACCTGTCACGGAGCATTCCGTGCTCCCAGCCATCCCAGTCTGCTCCAGGGCTCCCTGGACTGGGATTCTGGGGACACTGGAGCCTCCCCCGCAGAGTGACCTGTCCCCATCCCTGGGACACTCGGGTGGGATCCCCGTGCTCCATCTGGACAGGGAGCTGGGTGGAGGCAGCACCCAGAGCTCTGGTCCCCGTTTTTCACACCTTTGTCATGTCCAGGTGGACAAAGGG
>NW_026627276.1:5443-6568 GCF_030028575.1 Malurus melanocephalus
ACCAAATGTTGCTTCCATTGTTATAAAAAATGGAGGAAAACAATGAAAACCCAAACCTCATAAATCATGACTTTTCCATTACAAACATTTTGACAGATCTACTCATCACCTCTGAGTTCTCCASAACTGCAGGTAAAGGTGATTTTCAGGCTACGTTTTATTACTGCGTTCTCTCCTGGCCTTTTCCAATAGATTTTGTTCTTTTTCCATCTCTCTCTCACAGATTTTGCTCTGCTGTCGTGGCTCTAACGCGGTTTCTTTGAGGAGCTGTCGGTCCCCGGTGCTGCTCTTCCCCCTCTCCTTCATTCCCAGGGTTTTTTTAACCTCCTGCTCAAAACAGAGGGGTTGGATTTTGGGGGACCCCAAATTTGCTTTTCTGTCTCTCATCGCATTCTTCAATAGAAAAATGAACTCAGCTCTGGGCACAGAGGAGGTTCCTCTGCTCACGGCACCTTCAGAGCATCCCTGAATTCCAGAATGGTTTGGGATAAAGGGACCTCAAATCCCACCCATTCCCACCCCATCCATGGGAATAAAACACCTCCCACTGTCCCAGGCTGCTCCCAGCCCCAATGTCCAGCCTGGCCTTGGGCACTCAAAGGGATCCAGAGGATCCACAGCTGCTCCGGACAATTATTCTGAAACCAAAAATAAATATTCTGTAAAGTTATATATAATATAAAACCCGCAAAATAAATTTATTTTACATTATATTTCTATACTGTGAAAAATAAAGATTTATATATATATATATATACAACTCTATGTATATAGAAAATATATATGAAAATATATATGAAAATATATAGAATATATAGAATATATATATATGAAAATAACGCTAAAATTATCCCGAAACTGCATTTTAAATTAAAGCAAACCCAATTCCCGTTTGAAATGGGAATGTAAGAAATCATCCCCAGGAGCAGAGCAGGTTTGGCTGCGGGGAGAGCTCAGGGTGTGCTCATTTCTGAGGATTTTGATAACCAGGTCCTGTTTTTATTTTTATCTGCCCGTGTTTCCCTTCCCTTCCCAACCCCGATAAATCACTCACCATAGCAACCCCCGCCGTTAATGAGCTGCAATATTTAATTACACGTTGCATGAAATTATTCCCGTTTGTCG
>NW_026627277.1:0-1177 GCF_030028575.1 Malurus melanocephalus
ACAAAGTGCTACATGCACCACACTGTCCTCTGGGACCTTCTGAGTCTCCTTCAGTAATTCCTGAGAGAACTGAGAATCGACTACTAGAACCATAAATCCCATTTGTCAACATGTGTGATATCCTGTCTGGCACATGACTTTCTGAGTCAGAGAGTGTGTGTGAGTTGGATTCAGCTGAATATCRTTCCCTGCTGCCACAGTGGGGAGATGCTTTTGTAGCTCTTGACTGGCACGATGCTGATAATCCAGCACGGCTGCACACACAAGATCTGCACTGCATCAAACACCACTGGGACAGAGCTGGCTGAGGGCACAGCTGGAACAGAACTGCTCCTTTCCACCTGGGGACAGTGGGAGGAAGATGCCTGAAGAGAACACAGGGAAGTCTACAGCTTCAGGACCTTCGAGTTACTTGAAGAACATAGTTCTTGGAGATGATCTCTGTGAGCATCCGCACAGTTCTGGGGAGAAGCAGGGATGGGCAACACATGGGAGTAGAGTTTGGTTCAAATCCTGCTCCAAGTTCGGACACCTTTAGCATGCAAACATGAAAGCAAAGAAATTTGGAGTTCCATTGGCACCATAAGTAAAAATCAATGATCTATGGTATGTTGGTTTTGCTTGGCTCAGTTTTTGGAAGTGAGGGGGCCAAAAAGATGGCTCCTATGAGAAGCTTCTGGAGGCTTCCACCATGTCCAGCAGAGCTAATTGCTGTTGGCTCTGAAGATGATGGACATGCCACTGACCAAACCTGGGCCAATTGAAGATGGTGGTTACACCTCTGTGAAAACATATTTAAGAAGAAATCAAAACAAGGGAGCACACAGTAGTTTTGCCAGTGGAGGATGCTGAGAAATATGTGACGGAATGCAGACGCCAAGGTGAGTGGATGAGGGGGAGTAGCTGCTCCAGGCGCCAGAGCTGGGATTCCTTTGCAGCCCTTGGTGACCATGGTGGAGCAGGCTGTCCCCCTGCAGCCCATGGGGTCCATGGAGGGTGCAGAGATGCACCCACAGCCCGTGGAGGAGGGAGGTGCCCACGCTGGAGCGGGCAGATGCTGAGAAGGGGGCTGTGTCCAGCAGGAGACCCATGGAGAGAGAGGCCTTGCTCCTGAGATGGAACAGCCTGGCCTTGGGCCTGCACCCAGTGGACGAGGGACCCCACGGTGCAGCAGTTT
>NW_026627277.1:3844-5222 GCF_030028575.1 Malurus melanocephalus
TTGTTGTTGTTTTGTTACCAGTAAGCATTCCTGAATCATCCTGTGACGGGAGCAGCTGTCCGTGCTGCCCGCTCTGCCTTTGGCACCCGCTGCCCTGCGGGTGTGCAGCTGCAGCAGCATTTCCTGAGGGAAGAGGCGCTGCCGCCATGGCCCTGGGCCTGAGGCTGTGCCCCACAGGCCGTGGGTGCCAGCCATCGTGGGGCATGAGCGGAAGGGCAAAGGCACCAGGAGGCTGAGAAAGCATTGCCCAGACACTGTGTGAAGGAAAAAACAGCAATCTATTTCTTTTTTTTATTTTAAATAAAGATTGCAAGAGCTCTGCTAGCGCTGCCGGTGGGGGGGCCTCTTGCAGGAGCGAGGAGAGTCCTGGGGGTCAGGGGCCCTTCTCTTTTGGGGGATGCCGGGGACCAGAGGGTCTAGTCCTGCTGCTCTGGGCAGAGGGATCTGGCACCATCACCACCTCCTGCTCTGGCTCCTCCTGGGACAGGGTCACAATTGGTGGGTGACTGTGACTCCTGGTCTGGTCAACCTCTCTTGTAGCACGTTCATCTGGCTCCATGGGGGCTGCAGGGCTGCTGGCTGGAGTTCCCATCTGAGAGCTGGGGGAGCTGGAGCTGTTGGAGCTGGGGGAACTGGAGCTGGCTGTGCTGGAGCTGCTGCTGCCTGCTGGGCTCTCATCCACATCGGTGGCAGCGTGGGAGCGCAGCAGCCTCTGGGCCCCCTGCCTGCACTGGCTCACAATGATGTCGATGGTGCCCTGGACCAGTGGCACCGTGTGTTCCTCCAGGATGTCCTGCAGGATCTGGATCAGGATCTCCTGGTCTGGTCCACGCACACAGAGAGCATGCAGGATACCACTCTGTGTGCTCCTTGCCCGCCACCACTGGTCCCCATAGATGGTCTCCATCCTCTGGTTCAGCCAACTCTGCAGGGGATCCAGAAGTTCCCATTGTCGACGGAAAAGTTCTGCCCAGACCTCAGGCAGGACACCACCGACAGCTTGGGCTGGTGGCTCTTGAGGAGCAGAGGGATGGGATGGCACAGGGRCATGGGGGCTGTTCCCRTCCTGGTGTCTGGGAGYTCTTCCTKCCTGGCTKGTGGCCGCTGGCAGCTGCTCAGGGGCTGTGATGACAATCTCCAGACAGTCACCTGCATCATCAGAAAACCTGAGAGTCTCTATTGCTCCTCTGCACAGCGGGCAGGATGGATTTGTCGTTGCCCAGTGCAGAATGCAGCCCCGGCAGAAGCAGTGGCCACAGGGCAGAGCAGAAGCCACGTCATCCCAGGTGTCCTGGCAGATGGCACAGTTGCCACCCGTCTCTGTGGCCATATTTGGCCTCTGCAGCACGTGGGGAAAGCTGAGGATCAGGAGCTGCTC
>NW_026627278.1:0-4730 GCF_030028575.1 Malurus melanocephalus
GAGCAGGAGCTCAGCACTGTCTGTGGAGTCTGGAGTTAAACACTGAAGAATCACAGGGGTACAGAGACATGGAAATAGAGAAACTGAAATCCTGAGGTGTCAGTCCCTTCCAACCCAAACCATCCTGGGACTGTGATCTTGTTCAATAAACAGAACAAACCCTGCTGTGGTGCCACCAGCTTCTCTGAGTCTCTCCACGTGCTCTGCTGGGGCTGTGAAATGCTCCCTGTACTCATTCATGAGCAAGGCAGAGACGTGGGGGTAAAACCCCTGGTGTCCATGTGGGCTGTGTGCCCCAAAGCCCCTGTGAGGTGTGGGGGTGAGGGGACAGCCCTGTGTCCCTGTGCTGTGCATTCACAGCCGTGCTGGCAGTGGATGACACTCACTGCTGCTTCAAACCCCAGAGCAGATTTCCTGCCTCAAACATCATCATTAGGAGGAATGGTGAAAAGCTGCAGGAACAGAAGGCTCCCGTGGCTCTCCAGGAACTGCCAGCTGAGCTCTGCATCGCCCAGCTTCGAGGAAATCCTTGCCTCAGGTTGGTTTTTCGCAGCCAAACCCTTCCCCTGCCCCTCTGCAGTGGAGGCACCGGGGAAGGTCAAGCCGGTTTCCAGACAGGCGGCAATTAATGGGATTGGGCTCTTGGAGGTTATCCCAGGGCAAATGCTTTGGTCCTGATAACACAAGGCAGGGCTCCCAGGGGCTTGGAGTGCCTCAGCTCTCTCCCCATGGACTGTGACAGCCTGTGCAGGGTCAGGGGGATGGGCTGTGCCTCCAGGAGCAGCGTTGGGCAGTGCTGGTTTGGGGCAGCTGTGGCCTGGCTGTGTCCAACAGTCCATCCCCTGAACCCAACAGCAGTGCTGGGCACGGGTGTGGGAATGGCTCCATTCCTGGGACATGGCTGTGGGAATGCCTCAATTCCTCTGGGCATGGATGTGGGAATGCCTCAATTCCCCTGGATATAGATTATGGGAATGGCTCCATTCCTTGAGTGTGGATGTGGGAATGGCTCAATTCCCCTGGACATGGGTATGGGAATGCCTCATTTCCCCTGGGCATGGATGTGGGAATGGCTCCATTCCTCTCAGCCTGGATTATGGGAATGACCCAATTCCCAGGACATGGATATGGGACTGCTTCCATTCCCCTGGATATGGATATGGGAATACCTCCATTCCCTGAGCGTGGATGTAGGAATGCCTCCATTCCCCTTAGCTTGAGTGTTGGAATGCCTCCATTCCCTGACCATGGGTGTGGGAATGCCCCAATTCCTCTGGCCATGGCTGTGGGAATGGCTCAATTCCCTGGGCATGGGTGTGGGAATGGCTCCATTCCCTGACTATGGATGTGGGAATGCCTCATTTCCCCTGGATATGGATGTGGGAATGGCTTCATTCCTCTCAGCCTGGTTGTGGGAATGCCTGCATTTTCTGGGCATGGGTGTGGGAATGCTTCCATTCCCTGATGTGGGTGTGAGAATTCCTCAATTCCTTCCATTCCTCTCAGCCTGGATATGGAAATGCCTCTATTCCCAGGACATGGATGTGGGAATGGCTCCATCCCTCTCAGCCTGGATTATGGCACTGCTGTCCATGAATCTCTTTAAGCCCTTTTTAACCCTCAAATACCACCATCACCACAGCAGCCGTGTCCTGGGGACACAGAGCTGGGGGGAGCTGCCAGCCCAGCTGCCAGTTTGCCAAGACAAAATCCTCCTGTTCCCCAAACTACTCAGTTTTCCTAAAATATGCAGAAATGCCCAGGGGAGCTGCAGAGCTCAGCTGTGGCCATCGAGGCCAAGCAGACCCTGATGCCCTGCCCTGTGTGCTGGCATGAGCTGATGCTGAGCAGTGCTCAGTTCCAGGAGCCAGAGCTGCCATGAAACCAAGCCCAGAGTATTAAAAAAACAACAACAACAACAAAAAACAACCCCAAACCAAAACAAAACACCTTGCCCCAAAGAAAGCATAATATATAAATTATCCTATTATATAGAAATATATGAGTAATAGAAATATATGGATATAAATATAAACATAAAAAATATAAATAAGACAAATAAATATAATAAAATAAAGATAAAGATAATATAAAACCCTCTAGCATCAATCCACTTTGCTGAGTTGGCTGTGGGTTGCTCATGGGCTGACCCACTCCTGGATTATGGGAATGAACCTGCCTGGTGGTTTAAAAAACAGAGTTAAAAAACATCTTATCATGCTACAACATAAAGCTGGCTTGATTTAAGCCCTTGTGGGGCACTTTGAGCTAAAATTCTCACCTGCTTTTATTGATGATCCTACAAAGGCAGGCTGAGAGAGCTGGGGCTGTTCACCATGGGGTGGAGAAGGCTCTGGGGACATCTTGCAGCCTTGAAGAGGGTTATGGAAAAGAGGGAAACAGCTTTGCACCAGTGACAGTGACAGGGCAAGGGAGAAGAGTTTTAAACTAAAGGAGGGGAGATTTGGGTCAGGTGGTAGGAGGAAATTCTCTCCTCAGATGGTGTTCACTGGCACAGGATGGCTGCCCCTGGATCCCTGGCAGTGTCCAAGGCCAGGCTGGACGGGGTTTGGAGCCCCTGGGACAGTGGAAGGTGTCCCTGCCATGGCAGGGGTGGGATGGGATGACCTTTAAGGTCCTGTCCAGCCCAACCCATTCTCTGTGCTAAACCCTTAGGAACTCATCCCTCTGCTCTGACATCCAGCAGAATTGTGTTGTTTCCACCTCCAACAGACAACACTGCCCAGTTCACTCTAAAGCAGCAAAGTGTCCCCAAGGAGGATGTCCAGGCAGGGAAGAGATGACCCCTTCTGTGCTCACCCACCCTCCAAGAACAAATCAATTATTGACACAGCTGCCCCACTGGAGAACCCTGCAGAGCCCAGATCTCTGGGGTGCTGCTGCCTTTGAAAATCCCAATCAAAACACCCCCAAAGGGTTCAAAACACCCTCCCTGCTCCCCTGGGAGGCTCAGCATTCCCCTGCCTTCCTGCCAGGGATTGGAGTGTCAGAGGAGCTGAAAAGAAGGATGCAGTGGAGGTGCGTTATTATCTTTTCATGGGAAGTTCCTAGATGAAAGGAAGAAAAAATTTAAAGTTTATGTCTCATTCTGTATTCCTTTCATTTTGAGTTTTGAGAAAGAAGAAATTATTCATGTCTCCAGTTCCTGCCTTCGCTCCCTCTCATTTCGCTCTTTCTCTTCCTCTGTGCCAAAAATGAGAATACAAAGGGATGGATGGCAAATGTTTATAGGAAGAGGAGACGTACTCTCTCCAGGTTTTTGAGTCTTTTCGACTCCATGGCTCTAAATAATGCCTGAAACTGTGTGAAAATGGCAACTTGAAAGGGAAAAAAGTGAAGTGTTGAGACATTTCAGTGCAGAGGAAAGAAAAGAAATCAATTCTTGGGCATTTCTTGCTTTAATGCATTCAGTGTTGTGAAGGGGTCAAAAAAAAACAACACAAAACCATGAAACTTTTGATTGAGAGTTTGAATTGCTGAGGGTGGAGGTGGTCAAGAAATCACATTTTTCCTATCTGTAAAATGGGAATCTGCGCATTTGTTTTGCAAAATGACATTAAATCGCTTTTCAATTATTCAAAATAAGATATTTAGCTGTTTTTCTTTCCCTCTTGATATTTGGGGCCCAAATGTAGACTTTGTGAATGATTCCAGTGGAATTCCTGAGTACTGAGAAAGGCCCTGGGCACCCGAGGTGTTTTGACAGAAACACCTTCACAAATTTAGGGTTTTTTTTGTGGCTGAGTTTTCTTTCCCCCAGATTTCCAGGGAAGGGAAGTCCCTATGGGCACTGCTGCAGCTCTAGGAGGGAACCTGGGATTTGCCCACCTGGGAGACAGCAGCAAAGGGGACAATTTGTGGGCTGAAAATAATTTTGCCCATTGTCAGGGCAATTAGCATGGCTTGCTTAATTAATCAATCCTGGCTTTGCAGGCTGGTTCTCCCTAGAGATGGCAGCAAAGCCGTGGTCCTTCTCGAGTCTCAGCAAGAGATAATGCAAGGAACTCCCAGGAAACGCAATTTGAGGGTGGAAAAGGCCTTCAAAACCATCCTGTGCCACCTTTTAAAATTTTGGATAATTTTAGAAGTTGGAAGAGCCTCCCCATGAGCCATTTCCAGAGTGTTGATAGGAAAACTGGGGGAGTACCCGTGGCCTTTTTCCTCTGTATGTATCCCACATTCACTGAGGTGTGTGTGAGACAGGATGAGCTTCCTAAAGGGTAGGACTGCTCAAAAGACCAGCCACAATTAAAGCACTCAAATAAAGCTCTAATTATAAAAACTCCCCTGCGTAACTGCAGAAATATTTTGTGTAAATTGCTTGAGAAGAAATTTAGTATAAACTGTGCTGCAAGCCAATAAATCTCCTTGCTTCTGGAGATGGTATCTCCTGTTCTGACAGTCTGTGCACTCCAGAAAGAGGGAAAAAAAAGGTTCAATATGTTCTGAAATGCCTTTATCCTGTTTCTCTGTTAACTTCCCCCAAGCCGGTCTGTCTCCTGGAGAAATCCCAAATCCCTGGGACTTCTTCCAGGCCTCCTTTTGAGGCCTGTGGGAGTTACAAGCTCCTTTTCAGGAATCAGAAATGATTGCATGCTCCTTTTGTGTGCCCGAGGGGATGGAGGGAGGCACTTGGACTTTGGACACCGCACTCCCGGATTCCCTCTGCATGGAGCTCAGAGGGTGCTGGATGAAGTTTGGTGCTGTTG
>NW_026627279.1:0-1200 GCF_030028575.1 Malurus melanocephalus
GAGTGGTCACTCATGGAGTGGTCACTCATGGGAGTGGTCAGTGGGAGTGGA
The DNA here is from genome assembly GCF_030028575.1 of Malurus melanocephalus. Lineage (NCBI taxonomy): Eukaryota > Metazoa > Chordata > Aves > Passeriformes > Maluridae > Malurus > Malurus melanocephalus. Next base: position 52 of record NW_026627279.1, read on the forward strand.
CAGAGGAGTGGACACTCATGGGAGTGGTCACTCATGGGAGTGGTCAGTGTGAGTGGACATAGAGTGGTCACCCATGGGAGTGGTCACTCCAGGTGGACATCGAGGCCCTCTGTCCACTCCAGATGGACATCAGGGTGGTCACCCATGGGTGGACATTGAGATGGTCATTATGGGTGGACATCACAATGTGGTCACCATGGGTGGACATTGAGTGGTCACCCATGGGTGTGGTCACTCCAGATGGACATTGAGTGGTCACTCACACCCGTGTCCACTCCAGATGGACATTGAGGGATTTTGGTCACTCCAAATGGACATTGAGGTGTTGTGGTCACCATGGGTGGACACTGAATGGTCACCCATGGGTGTGGTCACTCCAGATGGACATTGGGGGTTACGACAGATGGACAATGAGGTGTGGCCACCATGGGTGGACATCGAGTGGTCACTCATGGGTGTGGTCACTCCAGATGGACATTGAGTGGTCACCCATGGGTTTGGTCACTCCAGATGGACATTGAGTGGTCACCCATGGGTGGACATTGAGTGGTCACTCATGGGTGTGGTCACTCCAGATGGACATTGAGTGGTCACCCATGGGTGTGTCCACTCCAGATGGACATTGAGGGGTCACCATGGATGGACAATGAGTTGTGGTCACTCCAGATGGACATTGAGCGGTCACTTTTGCCCCTCCCCCACCCACCTGTGCTGCACCACCTCCACTCCGTCCACCTCTCCGGCCACTCGGACCGTCTCCAGCCACTGCTCCTTCTCGTCCATCCACGCCTCGCACGCGTCCACCTCTCCGGCCACTCGGACCGTGTCCGGCCCGGATGGACATCGAGGGGTCACCCATGGGAGTGGTCACTTCAGATGGACATTTCAGGGTTTTGGTCACTCCAGATGGACATTGAGGGGTGGACACCCATGGGTGGACATTGAGTGGTCACTCATGGGTGTGGTCACTCCAGATGGACATTGGAGGTTACCACAGATGGACAATGAGTTGTGGTCACTCCAGATGGACATTGAGGGGTTGTGGTCACCATGGGTGGACATTGAGTGGTCACCCATGGGTGTGGTCAGTGAGAGTGGACATTGAGTGGTCACCCATGGGTGTGGTCAGTGAGAGTGGACATTGAGTGG
>NW_026627279.1:3285-4663 GCF_030028575.1 Malurus melanocephalus
TTTTTGGTGCATTTTTGGTGTTTTTTTGAGTGGTTTTTGGTGGTTTTCTGAAATTCCTGACTGGTTTTTTTGAGATTTTTGGTGGTTTTTCGGAGGGTTTTGGGTCATTTTTTGGTGACTTTTGGGTGTTTTTTAGGGGTTTTTAGGTGTTCTTTTGGTGGTTTTTGGGTGTTTTTCTTGGGTGTTTTCCTCAAGATTTTGGGAATTTTTCCAGTTTTTTTGTGGTTTTATTTGCATTTTAGGTGGTGGTTTTGGTGATTTTTGGGTGGTTTTTGGTGTTTTTTTGGTGGATTTTTGCTCATTTTTTGGTGATTTTTGGTGGATTTTTGGTGCATTTTTTGTGATTTTTCACCCATTTTTGGTGATTTTTTGGTGGATTTTTGCTCATTTTTTGCTGATTTTTGGAGGTTTTTTGGGTGATTTTTGGTGTTTTTTTCTGGAGTCCCCAGGTAATTTTTTTGAGATTTTTGGTGGTTTTTTGATGGTTTTGGGTCATTTTTTGGGGATTATTTGTGGTTTTTTGCATGGTTTTGGGGTGAATTTTTGTGGATTTTTTTCAGTTTTATGAGGATTTTTGGTGGTTTTTTTCATTGGTTTTGGGTGCTTTTTTAGAGAATTTTGCTGATTTTTTTTTTGGTTTTTGGTAATTTTTTGTGATTTTTGGGGTGATTTTTAGGAATTTTTGGTGATTTTAGGAATTTTTGGGGGATTTTGGGTGTTTTTGGGTGGTTTTTGGGGTCTCCAGGTCGCGGCGGCGCTTGACCACCAGGGCGGTCAGTTCGTCCAGGCACAACTGGACATGGCCCACACGGTTACAGATGACCTCAGGGTCACATGGTTGATATCCTGAAATTAAAAAAATTAAATTTTTTCAAATTTTTTTGGTGATTTTTGGTGATTTTTTGTAATTTTTTTCCCAATTTTTGCTGATTTTTTGCCGATTTTTGGTGGTTTTTTGGTGGTTTTTCGGTGCATATTTGCTGATTTTTGGTGGCTTTTTGGTGAATTTTTTGTGATTTTTTGCCCATTTTTGGTGCTTTCTTCATGGATTTTTGGTGGGTTTTTTGCTGATTTTTGGTGATTTTTTTGCTCATTTTTCGTAATTTTTTCACCAATTTTTGCTCTTTTTTCGCTAATTTTTGCTGGTTTTTTGGTCATTTTTTGCCGATTTTTGGTGGTTTTTTGGGTGGTTTTTGGTGGGTTTTTTGATGGATTTTTGCTCATTTTTCACCAATGTTTGGTGTTTTTTTGCTCATTTTCCCCAATTTTTGGTGGTTTTTTGGTGGGTTTTTTGGTCATTTTTCCCTGATTTTTGGTCATTTTTCACCGATTTCTTGTGATTTTTTGGTGGATTTTTACTCATTTTTCACGGATTTTT
>NW_026627280.1:0-1284 GCF_030028575.1 Malurus melanocephalus
TTGAGGCTCTGGAAGATTTGAGATTTTTGCAGGACTCCCATCAGGATGCAGATCCATTCCCTCTGCCTGTCCATCACAGGAGTGAGTTGGAAGCCTCTGCCTGGAGAAGGAGGCTGCTGGTGGGAATTTGTCACTTGGAATGTGGTTGGTGCTGTCAGGCTGTTACCTTAGCACTTGACAGCATTTCAGTAGAAAGCAATAAATTTCCAGGCAACAATTTCATTTGCGCAAAGCAAGAATTTTATTTATTTATTTATTTTCCCCAAACACAAGGACTGTGCAGAAAGATTGAGGATTTCTGGAAGTGTCACTGGAATGCAATGATAAATACAGGGACTTGCAGCAGTTGTCAAAAGCAATGAAGAGATTTGTGTGGCATCTGCAGCCCCTGGGAGTGACAGAAAGAGCAACTGCACTAAAACTCATCCCCACAGAGCTCGTGCTCCTGATCTCATCCCAAAGAGATGAGCCAAGAAAAGAAATTTCTTTTAAAACTCCTTTATAGATGGTAATTAAAAGGCAGTTTTTTCTATTACAAAGCTTTAGGGGCTTAGCTCTGTTTTGGTTTCAAAAGGAATTCAAATAGAATCCTAAAACTGACTGCAATTAAACTGTGATTTCACACAGCTTTCAGAAGTAGAAGTTCAGAGAGCTTGTCAGAGACTTTAAATTCAGTATTTAAAAAAAGAAAAAAAGTAATTCAGGTTAATTTTTCCTAGGTTTGGCCATGAAATTGTACATGTATACATACATATGTTTACAAAACTTAATTTTTAATGCCCTGAGAAAACATTTTGAAGCCACATTTCAGTCTGTGGTCCATCTGTAAGCATTTGTAGAAGTCATATGAAATCCAGCTTTTACTTTCAGTTTGTCTGTGTTAAAGAATTTATGTCTGAAATTCCTTAAAACAATAATATTGAGATGAACTCTATTTATATGGCAGTGGGAATCTGCCTTTGCTATGGCCAAAATCTCACAGCAAACCTGTAAGAGTCAGAATCTGAATCCAGAGTCAGGTTTGAGTGAAGCAGCAAAGCCAGAGCTGCATGATGGGCTGATGAGAAGTGCCCTCAAACTGATGGTTTTTGTCTATTGTATTACTACTCATGAAAACAAACAAAAAAAACCCAACCCTGAATATTCAATATTGGTTAGACCTCTCCATTCTCTGAAGGTATTTCTGTCTTCTAGAAGATGTTAGCCTTAATTTCCTTTCCTCTAGAAATCAGCTGTTATATATATGAGAGATTTATCTTACATTACTTTATGTGTTCTGTTCTT
>NW_026627281.1:0-1333 GCF_030028575.1 Malurus melanocephalus
GGATTTGGGGGAAAATTCGGGATTTGGGGATGAAATTTGGGGTTGGGGGGACAAAATTTGGGGTGGGAAAATGAAATTTGGGTTTTGGGAATGAAAATTTGGGATTTGGGAGCAAAAATTTGGGATTGAGAATGGAAATTTGGGGTTTGGGGGCCGAAAATTTGGGGTGGGAAAATGAAATTTGGGATTTGGGAGCGAAAATTTAAGGTTTGGGGATGAAAATTTGGGGTTTGGGGGACAAAATGTGGGATTTGGGAGTGAAAATTTGGGATTTGGGATCCTCGATTTGGGGTTGGGACCCCCGAATTTGGGATTTGGGGATGAAATTTGGGGTTTGGGAGCAAAAATTTGGGGTTTGGGAGTGAAAATCTGGGATGAGGGACCCAAAATCTGGGATTGGGGATTAAAAAGTGGGGTTTGGGGATGAAAATTTGGGATTTGGGATCCTCGATTTGGGGTGGGAGATCCAAAATTTGGGGTTTGGGGATGAAAATTTGGGGTTTGGACGCTCGATTTGGGGCCTTTTGGGGTTCTTCATTACATTTTTTTTGAGGCTTTTTTTTCATTGGGGGAATCTTGGGGGTATTTGGGGTCCGTTTTTCGTTTTTTTGGGTCTTCTTTGAGGTTTTTGGGATTTCTGTTTCTTTTGGGGTTCCCGGGTGTTCACCCAGGACACGTTCGGCCTCAAGACTCTTTGGGGTTGGGGGGGTTTTTTGGGGTTTTGGGGTCCCCGATGCTGATTTTGGGGTGATTTTTGAGGTTTTTGGGGTCCCTGATGCAGATTTTGGGATGATTTTTGGGGATTTGGGGTCCCTGATACAGTTTTTTTTTGTTTTTTGGGGGTTTTTGGGATCCCTGATGCTGATTTTGGGGTGATTTTGGGGTTTTTGGGGTCTCTGATGCTGATTTTGGGGTCCCTGATGCTGATTTTGGGGTGATTTTTGGGTTTTTGGGGTCCCCGATGCTGATTTTGGGGTGATTTTTGGGGTTTTTGGGGTCCCTGATGCAGTTTTTTTGGGTTTTTTTGGGGTTTTTTTTGGGTTTTTTGGGTTTTTGGGGTCTCTGATGCAGTTTTTTGGGGTTTTTTTTTGGTTTTAGGGGGTCCCTGATGCTGATTTTGGGGTGATTTTTGGGGGTTTTTGGGGTCCCTGATGCTGATTTTGGGGTTTTTCTCGTCCCCAGGTGTTCACCCAGGACACTTTCGGCCTCAAGACCCTTTGGGGTCGCGGCGCCCTCGGGGGCTGCTCCGTCCCGGGGGTCCCACACACGGCGTGGCACAGCCACCGCGGCGTCTACGAGCGCTGCATCCGCCCCTGGCTCGGATAATATGGGA
>NW_026627281.1:2977-4503 GCF_030028575.1 Malurus melanocephalus
AGGATGGGATTTGTATGGGATTGATGGGTTATGGGGTCTACGAGCGCTGCATCCGACCATGGCTGGGATAATACGGGACTTGTGGGATTTATAGGGGAAATTATGGGATTGATGAGGGACTTATGGGATTGAGGGGATTTTATAGGGTATTTATAGGGGAAAGGATGGGATTTGTATGGGATTGATGGGTTATGGGGTCTACGAGCGCTGCATCCGACCATGGCTCGTATAACCGGGAAATTATGGGATTTTATGGGATTTATTGGGATTTTATATGGGATTTAAGGGATTTATGGGGTTTATTGGGGATTTATAGGGGAAATGATGGGATTTATATGGGGTTATGGGGTCTACGAGCGCTGCATCCGCCCCTGGCTGGGATAACCGGGAAATTATGGGATTTATTGGGATTTTATATGGGATTGATGGGTTATGGCGTCTACGAGCGCTGCATCCGCCCCTGGCTCGGATAATATGGGAAATTTGGGATTTATTGGGATTTATTGGGATTTTATATGGGATTGATGGGAAATTATGGGATTTATTGGGTATTTATAGGGGATTTGTAGGGGAAAGGATGGGATTTGTATGGGATTGATGGGGTTATGGATTCTACGAGCGCTGCATCCGACCCTGGCTGGGATAATATGGGATTTGTGGGATTTATTGGGATTTTATAGGGAAAATTATGGGATTGAGGGGATTTTATATGGGATTTACGGGATTTATTGGGGATTGATGGGATTTATGGGGGATTTATAGGGGATTTATATGGGATTGATGGGGTTATGGGGTCTACGAGCGCTGCATCCGACCATGGCTGGGATAGAATGGGATTTATGGGATTTATTGGGATTTTATATGGGATTGATGGGAAATTATGGGATTTATTGGGGATTTATATGGGATTTATATGGGATTGATGGGGTTATGGCGTCTACGAGCGCTGCATCCGCCCCTGGCTGGGATAACCGGGAAATTATGGGATTTATTGGGATTTATTGGGATTTTATATGGGATTGATGGGAAATTATGGGATTTATGGGATTTTATAGGGAAAATTATGGGATTGAGGGGATATTATATGGGATTTATGGGATTGATGGGATTTATGGGGGATTTATAGGAGATTGATGGGTTATGGGGTCTACAAGGGCTGCATCAGCCCCTGGCTGGGATTTTTGGGGTCTCTGGGGGCGATTTTGGGGTCTATGGGTGATTTTTGGGGTCTCGGGATGATTTTTTGGGTTCTCTGTGGGTATTTTTGGGGTCTCAGTGTCCATTTTTGGGGTCTCTGTTGGTATTTTTGGGGTCTGGGGTCTCTCTCGGGGGGGTCTCGGGTTTGGGGTCGGTTCCGGGGGGCTCAGGGGGTCCCCCCGCCCATCCCCCACTCACTCAGGGATTTGGGGACCCCCCCGGGCCCCTCCCCCACCCCACGGCCCGAGGGGGAGGGGCGATTTGGGGGCGGGGCCTCGGCCAATAAAGCACTTCCCCCCCCCAGTGCGGCTCCGGGGTCATTTTTGGGG
>NW_026627282.1:0-1851 GCF_030028575.1 Malurus melanocephalus
CAGGTTCAGACCCACCTGGAGAACCCCACCCGGTACCACCTGCGGGCGGCGCAGCGGCAGCAACTGAGGCAGTACCTGAGCCACGCCCGGGGCCGGGGAGGGGGGGGCAGCCCCCCGGGACCCCCCCCCGCACCCCCAGAGCCCCCCCAGAGCCCCCCCCCGGCACTGCTGCACCACGAGAAGGAGGTGAGGGACAGGGGGGCGGTGACGTCATGATAATGACGTCATAGAAAGTGATGGTGATGTCATAAGAGGGGATGAGGATGTGATAAGGTGGGTCGTGATTGGGTAAGGGGGATGGTGATGTCATGATAATGATGTCATACGAGGTGATGGTGATGTCATAAGGAGGGGTGAGGATGGGATAAGGAGGATTGTGAGTGGGTAAGAGAGGTGGTGATGTCATACAAGGTGACAGTGATATCATAATGTCACAAGGGCGGTGAGGATGTGATAAGGAGGATCATGATTTGATAAGCGGTGATGATGTCATAAGAAATCTGTGATGTCATATGAGTGTGTGATGTCATAAGAGTTAGCTGTGATGTCGTAAAGAGGTGTGATGTTATAAGAGAAAACCATGACATTATAAGGGTGTGCGATGTCATCAGAGGAGTCTGTGATGTCATAAGAAAAAAGTTGTGATGTCATAAAAGAAAGCTGTGATATTATAAGGATATGTGATGTCACAAGAGGGAGCTGTGATGCCATAAGGGTATGTAATGTCATAAGAGGGGGCTGTGATATCATAAGAGAAAGCCATGACATCATAAGGGTATGTGATGTCATAAGAAAAAGCTGTGTTGTCGTAATGGGGTGTGATGTCATAAAAGAAAACTGTGACATCATAAGGGTACGTGATGTCATAAGAGAAAACTGTGATGTCATAAGGGGGAGCCATGATGTCATAAGAGACAGGTGATAATGGGAGAGGGTAATGTAATGGGGGTGTGGTGACATGGTATGGGGGGTGGGGCTGTGATGACAGAAGATGATGACGTCACATGGGAGGGGTGGTGACGCAATAAGGGGGGGTGCTGACGCAATCAAAACCAGTGACACTGCATGGGTGGGGCGATGACGTCATACAGCGGGCTGATGACATCACCGGGGGGGGGAAGGGAGGGGTGACGCCAATTTGGCCGTGTCCCCTGCAGATCGATGACGTCATCGATGAGATCATCAGCCTGGAGTCCAGCTACGATGACCTCCTCAGCTTCGGCCCCGCCGAGGGGCCCCTCCCCCTGCCCAGCACGGTGCGCTGGCCCTTTAAGAGCCTGGGGGCGGGGCCTAATGGAAACCCCACCCACATAATGGGGCGGGGCACTCTGGGGGTGTGGCTTTGCCTATGTAATGAGGGGAGTGTGATTTGTTGCCATATATAGTTGTGGGTGTGGTTTTGCCTATATAATTAAGGGGCGTGGTTAATTGCTACATAATGCTGTGGGCGTGGCTTTGCCCATATAATGAAGGGGCGTGGTTTGTTATCATATAAGGCCATGGGGGTGTGGCCTTTTCTGCTTGATTGGCGAAGGGGGTTGCCGAATGGGGCGTGGCTAAATGTAGGATGGGCGTGGCTAATATGGGTGTGACCTACACACAAATGGGCGTGGCCTCACCCAAACTCCCCCAATTTGAACCACCCCAAAGCAGTTTGAGCTGGGTGGGCGTGGCCGTGGCATGGTGGGCGTGGCCGGGGTGGGTGTGGCCGGGGTGGGCGTGGCCGCTCTGACCCCGCCCTGTCCGGCAGCTCCCGGCCCCAGGACCCCTCCTGGAGGTGTTCAGCCCCCCCCAGGGCGGGAGCAGYTCCTGCCCGGCCGAGCTGCCCCGGGTCAAGGCCGAGCTCTCGGG
>NW_026627282.1:3052-4654 GCF_030028575.1 Malurus melanocephalus
ATCCAGGGACTCCCGGAGCAGGTCCTGGAAGGGAAATTTGGCATTCAGAGATTCCCAGAGCCGGTCCTGGAAGGGAAATTCGGCATTCAGAGATTCCCAGGACAGGTCCTGGAAGGGAAATTCGGCATTCAGAGATTCCCAGGACAGGTCCTGGAAGGGAAATTTGGCATTCAGAAACTCCCAGAGCAGGTCCTGGAAGGGAAATTTGGCATTCAGAGATTCCCAGAGCAGGTCCTGGAAGGGAAATTTGGCATTCAGCGATTCCCAGGACAGGTCCTGGAAGGGAAATTTGGCAGCCAGTGACTCCCAGAGCAGGTCCTGGAAGGGAAATTTGGTATTCAGAGACTGCCAGAGCAGGTCCTGGAAGGGAAATTTGGCATTCAGAGACTCCCAGAGCAGGTCCTGGAAGGGAAATTTGGCATTCAGAGATTCCCAGAGCAGGTCCTGGAAGGGAAATTTGGCAGGGATTCCCAGAACAGGTCCTGGAAGGGAAATTTGGCATTCAGAAACTCCCAGAACAGGTCCTGGAAGGGAAATTTGATTTCCAGGGACTCATAGGACAGGTCCTGGAAGGGGCATTGAGATCCAAGGGGTCACAGAACAGGTCCTGGAAAGGACAATGGGTGGGTCTCCAACATCTAGGGCAGGTCCTGGAAGGGCAATTCCCCTCACGTGAGGTTCTAGGACAGATTTTGTGAGAATGTGGCAGGATCGGGGATGATCCCGGCGCGGGTCCTGGCAGGGAAATGCGCTGGAACAAAGGCACGATCCTGAAAGCGTCGGTGGATTACATCCGGAAGCTGCAGAAGGAGACGCAGCGATCGCGGGAGCTGGAGCTGCACCAGCAGCGCCTGGAGCAGGCGAACCGCAGCCTCCAACTGCGGGTGCAGGTCCGGGGACACGGGAACGGGGAGGGAACGGGACCGGGAGTGCGGGAGAGGGGACAGGAATGGAGCCGGGAGTGCGGGAAATGGGACCGGGAATGGAGCCGGGAGTGCGGGAACGGGGCCGGGCGTGCGGGAGAGGGGACCGGGAATGGGGGAGAGGGGACTGGGAATGGGGGAAAGGGGACCGGGCATGGGTCCGGGAGTGCGGGATTGGACGGGAACGGGGACGGGAGTGCGGGAGAGGGACGGGAACGGGCCGGGAATGAGGGAGAGGGGACCGGGAATGCGGAATCGGGCCGGGAATGCGGGAATGGGACCGGGAACGAGACCGGTAGTGCGGGAGAGGGGACCAGGAATGGGGGAGAGGGAACCGGGAGTGCAGGAGAGGGGACCGGGAATGGGGCCGGGAGTGCGGGAACGGGGCGGGAGAGGGACCGGGAGTGCGGGAATGGGGCCGGGAGTGTGGGATCGGGGCGGTAACGGCGCCAGAAGTGCGAGAGAGGGGCCAGGAATGGGGCCGGGAGTGCGGGAACAGGCCGGGAACAGGATCGGGAGTGCGGGAACGGGACGGGAACGGGGCCGGGAGTGCGGGAACGGGACCGGGAATGGGGCGGGTGCAGGTCCGGGAGTGCGGGAGAGGAGCGGGAGTGCGGGAACGGGACCGGGAATGCGGGAGAAGGGCCGGGAATGGGGGCGGGAATGGGAATGAGGGGAC
>NW_026627283.1:0-775 GCF_030028575.1 Malurus melanocephalus
CAATAATCAGAAGTCCATCTGGACCTCAAATAATAGTTTAGAGTCCAGAGTGAGGAAAATCTAGACATGAACACAGTTTAGCAATGAGAACTGTTCTTGCAAACTACAACTGGATCACAGATTAAGGCAGATTAATTCAGTTGAATACTTTTTGTGTCTGTCATGCTCCTAGCTTCCATTTTTCACTTCCTTTAAATGTGATGTTCCAAGCGTTACTTCAAATAATTGCTTAATWCAACCACTTTAATTTCAAAAATCATTTATTGGAAATTATGTCCTTTTTATGACATTTCTTAATAAAAGGACACTGAATGGTATATTGTTCTTTGAGAGCTGTCCAAAACACTTTTTAACCCTAGACAGGTTTTGTGTATGTTATCTGTCTAGTTCCTTGTGGTTACTTGTCTTTAAGCAGAGCCACCATATAAACCTCTAGAAAGTTCCAATTTAGAAACACTTTTGCAGATATTGCATCTCTATCTGAGTTATCTGCTCATATTTTATCTAGAAGAACATTAGCTTTCTGTCACCTATCCCTCAGGTGAAAATCATCATAATTGCATTTCTGTGATGTTACAACCATTGCTGCAAAGAAAGATCCAGGCAATACAAAAAAGAGTACAAACCATATCAGAAAGCCCAACTGTTAGGAAGAGCTTTTTTTCCTCAGGATTTTTTTTAGCCATAGCAAACCAAACAGATTTGTCCTATTGATGTTATGAATAAGAGTGAGAAACAAATAATTTTCTAAATAAAATATTTTCTGGATCTGCCA
>NW_026627283.1:2760-4663 GCF_030028575.1 Malurus melanocephalus
TGAATGGCCCCAGTGAATAATTTCTTCCATATGGCTTCTAACAATGGTGATAACCAAAGCACATGGCATAACTAAAGGAATTATGATCTTGTAAGGGAAATGGCCATTACCTGTGACTCAGGTCACCACCACACCTACCAGGTCATTCATCTCAGAGAAACATTTGTCACTGCAGTTACTATTGTATATCTGATAAAAAATTGATCTATACTAAACAGGGAAGCCTTTTCATCTGCCTCATGGAGCAGTGCTGTCCATCAAAAACACATAATTCCCAGTGAATACCTAGAGCTTGTATTACTTGTTTAATAATTTTTGATCTAAAGAGTGTCCCTCTGTCTGACTCTATTTCATATACTATCCCATACCTAGGGAGGATTTCTTCTTGTGGTTTAATTTGCAGGAATGGCCTCTACCCTACCCAATGTGTGAGGTGGTCTCCTATTACCAATAGAAATTTTTCCCTTTGGATCTGTGGCAGTTCAGTGAAGTCAACTTGTATGGTTTGAAAAGGCCATTCTGCCTGTCTGTGGCCTCCTGGTGTGTTCGTTCTCATGACATTTTTATTTACCTTTTGACATGTTATGTACCCCTCAGTTATTTGTTGGTTATCCCAAAAATCCCAATGCAGCTGAAATTCCTTAAAAATGTTCACACAATGCCTGTGATCCCCAATGAGTTTTCTGGTGCAATTCTTCCAAAATTTTCCTGGTTAATATTTTATTTAATATCTGTCAACCATCAGGTAGTGTCCATTACCCCTGCTGGTCCTTTTTACCGCCAATTTTAATCAATTCTTATTCTTCCCCTTGACTGAATTGTGGGATATCCCTATCCTTGCTCTACCCTGATGAAGACAATCGGATTCTTTCTGCCCCAAATTCTGCCTTCTCCTGTGCTTCCTGATCTGCTAAATTGTTCCCCTCTATTTCAGGTGCTCAGACTCTTTTTTTGTCCTTATATTGCTATTTCCTCAGGTAATTTTAATGCTTCCAAAACTCACAAAACCAATCCTTCATTAATTAGTCCTCATTTTGAGTTCAGTAATCCTCTTTCTTCCCAAATTTCCCCAAAAGTATGTACTACTCCAAATGCATATTTAGAATGTGTGTAAATAGTTCCCTTTTTTTGTGCCACATGTTCTAGGGCTCTTTTCAAAGCATACACGTCACAGGATTAAGCCGACCAGTTAGAGGGAAGTTTTCCTTTTTAAAATTGTAGTTATATTGTCCCCATTTATTATGGCATATCCTGACAATCGTTTACCCTGTAAACAACTAGAGGATCCATATATATACATCCTTTCCCCTTCAGGAAGAACCTGATCTGTTAAATCCCGAGTTTTTGTTAAATAACTTATTACCACCATATAATCATGAACTAGATCCTCTTTGAACTCACCATATAGAAATCGAGCAGGATTTAAGCTGTTGTCTGTTATYAAAGTTAACTGTGTAAGGTTCMTGCAATACCAAGGGAATGTAAGGGACGTGGCCATATTCAGGGGTGTGCCTTCGACTCTGGTCAAGAATCCAGCGCTGTCCATCCCTCCTTAAGCTCCTCCCATAGGCACCTCCCATAGGCACCTCCCTTAACCCTTAAAGGATACAAGTTKGTTCCTGATTATCATAKCATCATTTGAAATGTTAAATATTCATTCATTATTGGCACCTGTAAGTCAAGGCAGAGGGGTAAATATTCTTCATCTGCCCAAGGAATTAAAAATATGGTTTCTATAAAAAAACCAAGCAATCTGCCAACTGCGAAAAGGGGTTTCCTGCAACTTGCTACAAGAAGACATTGCTTTGAAAGTTAGGATTCAATTTCATTAAAGTTTTGAATGCTGATATTTTTCTCAACGCAAGCAGTTCTTTAGCTATGCATGAGAAACAGTACAACTGTT
>NW_026627284.1:0-1360 GCF_030028575.1 Malurus melanocephalus
AGTCACACCTTTAAGGAGACAAAGCAAAAAATCCTGACAAGGAGCTATTGGATCACAGTTTCTAAAACGGCTAAAATGTTCGCATAGCTCCAATTTAAACTGGGAAATGTCAGGAGGTAATAATGTTGCTCATTGCAGTGGAGGAGAGTGTGTTTCGATGGCCTGTTGGGATGGAATTATTCCCTGTGAGGATGATGAGGCCCTGGCACAGGTCGCTCAGAGAAGGGCTGATGGTCAGGTTGGACGGTGCTTGGAGCAAACTGGGATAGTGGAAAGTGTCCCTGCCCCTGACAGGAGGTGGGACTGGATGGGCTTAAAGGTCTCTCCCACCCCAAAGCATTCCATGATTCCAGGATTCTCTGGTTCTATAAACTACAGTAAAACCTTGGACATCAGTGTGGACAAGTTAAGTCCATCCTACTGAAAGATCCAAAGGATAACATTTGACGTATTAATGTAGGTTAGAAGGTTGTCATGGCCATAAAACAGAAGGAGATTCCTCCAAAATGAAATATTGGTGTCTTATCTTGCTGGCTTGAAATAATAAAGGCTTGTCAGAGGGAAAATGTTGAAGTTTGAAAGGAGTGAGGACTGTAATACATGAGAAAATTAAAATTGCATGGCAGAGATCACTAAACATCACTTTGGACGCATCAAGATATTCTTTCCAGGCAATTTGGGGGCCCATAACATGTAGCTGAAACAGGAGCACACAAGGTCCACAACAGATGCATTTCAAGGAGTTTTATCATGGACCAGCCTTGTTCCAGTTTTGGAGACCAAATACCCACTAGGGCTGGAGCGTTTCAGTGGTTCTTTGGCTTTACTTGAATACCAAAGGTCTCCTTTCAAAAGGAAAACTCCAATCAGTGCTGGCGAAACACTGCGCCTTGATCCCCCCTACTTGCATTTGCCCAAAAAACATTAACGAGCCAAGGTAAACAAGGGCAGCAGAGGAGTCCATGCCCTTCCTCATCTGCACACCAAACCAGCGGGTGCACAGTCTCTGACCTCCCCCCTCTGCTACCTCCATGGGTGTTTTTGTTGGCTTGGCTGCCCCAACCTCAGCCCCTGCCCTGGGCCGAGTGGGTGGGGAAGGCTGCCAGCAGGGCTGGAAGCTGCCCCTTGCACCCCCCAGCCCTGCTCAGGAGCGACTTGGCTGAAGTCTCAGACCTTTAACTGGCAGCAAAAGGGAGAATCCCTGGTGCCACAGCCAGGTCGGGCCATGAGATGCTGAGCCTTGAGATGCCGGGAGCGGGAGCAGACCCCTGGCTGGGCTCACCTGCAAAGTCAGTGTACGCTGCCTTCTGGAGGTGGGTGCCACAGCCAAAGTCAATGAGCTGGGCCTGTCCGGTGCACA
>NW_026627284.1:3176-4701 GCF_030028575.1 Malurus melanocephalus
CTCGCCCCGCGCTGCGGTCTCTTCCTCGCGAGCAAACAGAGCGCTGTGCGGACTCTCCCCTGGAGCAGAGGAAAGTGCTGAGTGAGGAGCCTGCCGGCACCGGGCAGAGGGAGCTCCGTGCGAGGGCAGAGCGGGACATGAGCAGGGAGAAATGCAGCCCCAGCGGGGCAGCGCTGCTCCCTGAGCGCTCGCTCGGGGTGGGCAGCGGGAGCGGCGGGGCCGAGCCCGGCACGGTGCCCTCGTCAGCAGGGCTCTTGCTGTTTTCTTGTCCGCTTTTAGGTGAAAACGGAGACTGCCGATCGGATGAAAATAAACGAATTAAACCTACCCTATTCCTGCAGCAGTTTGGATGCCTATCCAGTGGAGCAGCTCAGCTCTCACCTTTTGGCCTTCTCCCTGCCAATGCAGCACTTACACCCTCGAGCAAAGGCCCTCACTGCAAAGAAACTGCTGTCTGGTTTCTTTCTCCTGCTGTTCATTGACTCAGGTGGAAAACCAAAAGAGTTTTCATGCTGTTTCTGTCAAAACAGGTTTGTTTTGCCATGTGAAACTAAGAACCAGAGTCTCGACTCCTGCAAAATGTTGTAGGAATCACCTTGGTTGCTGCTGAGTATTGTCACTGCTGCTGAGAGAGAAATCCTTTGGGAGCCCATTCCCTGTATCTAGAACTCACAGCTGAGCAAAGCACTGTCCTCTCAAATCTTACATTTGCATGTTTCTTGTGCCTCCAGCGTTGCTGTGAAGGAAAAACAAGGAGAAAGCAAACTGCCTTCCATTTCCATTTCACTTCTGCAAAGTCCCCCCTCTGTACATCCTGAGCATGAAGTGACGTGGTCTGGGGTATCCCTGGGATATCACCATGTGAGGGGCCAGAATGGCCTCTGCTCTGGATGAGCACATCCCTGTGTTGCCAACACTTCTTCCAGCACAGATCCCAAACACAGCCCCACAGCAGCCGCCCGGGGGAGGGAAATGGACCCTGGCCCGGCCAAAGCCAGCACAGGGAGGTCTGGCTTCAAGAGAAATCTCTTCTCTCCGTGCCCCTGCAGAGCACTCAGCTTTGTGGGCTGGGAATGAGCTGAGACTGGGAGCCCCTCTGGAATAAATGGTGTTGTAGTTTGGAATGCCGGCCAAAAGGCAGGCACCCACAACACCTGCTCATTTGCTCTCCCCCACCATCTCTGGGTAGGGAAAAGCAAAGAGAAAAAAACTAACAAAAGGGTTCATGAGTTGAGATAAGGAGCAGGGAGGAAACACTTGATGGACAAAACAGGCGCTACTTAAATTATGAAGTGAATTTATTACTAACAAAGTCAGAGGAGGAGAATGAGAAATAAAATACAATCCTCAAAGACACCGATCTTCTCCCCACTCCCTCTCCCCTTCCCACTGACAGCGCAAAGCAGTTGGGCGTGGACAGGGTGTGGGGTTGGTCAGTTCAGGGTGTGGGGTTGATCAGTTCATCACCGGATCACTGCGGCTGCTGAGGGAGAAGAGTCCTTCACTTGTGTTGCCGTGGGGTCCC
>NW_026627285.1:0-1098 GCF_030028575.1 Malurus melanocephalus
GAGGTGGGATCAGATATAATGACAGGGGCATGGCCAGACCCTCTTGTTCTTCCATCCACCCTACATAAGTCCCAGGGACAGAGAAAGGGTCAGGTGTCTTCCCAATGTGGATCACTGGGAATGTGGGTCACCAGGGCTCTTCCCAAACTGGGTCCTGCAATGGAGGATGAAGTTGGAGCAGCAGATGAAGCGTTTCTTGCAGTCAGGGCACTGGAAGGACTTCCCTCACCGGTGCCTCCGTTGGTGTCGGGTCAAGTCAGAGCTCGTGGAGAAGCTCTTCCCACACTGGGGACACTCGTAGGGCCTCTCCCCAGTGTGGATGTGGTGGTGTCTGATGAGGTGGGAGTTTTGCTTGAAGCCCTTCCCACAGTCGGGGCAGCGGAAGGGCCTCTCATCTGTGTGAATCCGCTGGTGCCTGAGGAGATGGGAGCTGTTCTGAAACCTCTTCCCACACTCAGAACACTCATAGGGCCTCTCCCCAGTGTGGATCCGTTGGTGGGAGAGGAGGCTGGAGCTGTCACTGAAGGTCTTCCCACATTCATCACACTGGTAGGGCCTCTCCCCAGTGTGGGTCCGCTGGTGGGAGATGAGGTGGGAGCGCCGACTGAAGATCTTCCCACATTCCCCACACTCGTAGGGCCTCTCCCCAGTGTGGGTGCGATGGTGCCTTATCAGGTAGGACTTCTCTCTGAACCTCTTCCCACATTCCCCACACTCGTAGGGCTGTTCCCCAGTGTGGGTCCGCTGGTGGCGGATCAGGGTGGAGCGCCGGCTGAAGCTCTTCCCACACTCCAAGCACTCGTTGGGCTTCTCCCTGCCATGAAGCTCCTCAAGGACCCCCAGCTCCAAGTCCCAGCTGAAGCTCTGGGTGCCTTCCTGGCACAGAGTGTGTCTTTCCCCCTCAGAGAGCCCTGGGTTTGGCATGCTGCTCATCCTCATGTGGGATCTCTGGAAGTTTTCATCCCCGTTGGATTCCTGTGCCGTGGAGACACTGAAAACAGCCTCTTCCATGAGGTTCTGCAGGGGGTATGTGTTCTCCCTGCTCTCCAACCTCAGCTCATTTTCTGGGGCAGGAGGCACAAGGAGAGGATGGGATTC
>NW_026627285.1:2898-4527 GCF_030028575.1 Malurus melanocephalus
TGACACCATCAAGGACCCCCCAAATGTCCCATGAGTCACAGGGTGACATCATTCCATTGTGAAACTCCCCGCCCTGGGGGAGGTACTGAGCATTCCCTGCTGAACCTGAGCATATAAAGCCTTTGGGCTTGGGGACTTCTGGCACTACTCAACAGATCYRVAGGAGGAGYAGAACTCCAACAGGACTGTGACCACTGCTTTCCACCAGACTGTGAACATCACTTTGACAAGACTGTGACCACCACTCTGACCATCAGGTTTTGATTTTCCTTTTGCTTTTTGTGCAGGGGGACCACTTGGTTCTCAGCACAGGAACTAATGAGCACTGCTCTGCTCCTGTCCCAGGGTGCCTGGCTATACTCTGCCTTTGTGGGTTAATCAGTGTGATTGTATTTCTCGTTTTCTCTTTGGTGAATTGTAACTCCCACTCCCACTGTCTCTTGGGGCAGTTCAGTGGAGTTATTTTCTTCTGCCAGTTAAAGCCAGCACAGTGTTTTAGAGGCTTTTTGCAGTTGTGATACACCTGGTGACTTCTAGAGATGGAACTGGGCAAGAAGAACCCCCAACCCAGCATGCTCACACCTTGTTTTTCCCTCCAAACCAGCATTTCCCATTCCCAAACATTGGCTGCATGGACGAGAGGCCTACAAAGAAGAGGAAGATGTCCCAGGACCCTCAGGCAGGTGAGGAGGAATTCACCGCTCCTTTCCCCTCTCTCCTGCTCCATCTCCCAGCCCAGCATCGTCCCCGGCTGCAGGACAACTCCGCTGCTGACACCGTCCTGCTGGTGATGGATTGGGGGGATCTCCTTCCCCTTCCCTCTGGCACAGAGGCAAATCCCATCCTCTCCTTGTCCTTCTTCCCCCATACAATGAGCTGAGGATGGAGACCAAGGAGGACAAACACCCCCAGCAGAACCTCATGGAAGAGGCCATTTTGACAGACTGTACGGTGCCAGAATCTAATGAGAAGGAAAAGCCCCAGATATCCCACAAAAAGAGGGGCTCCAAACCCAGCCCAGGATGCTCTGAGGGGGAAAGACCCACCCAGTGCCAGGAAGGCACCCAGAGCTTCAGCCAGGGCTTGCAGCTGGGGGTCCATGAGCAGCTTCACGCTGGGGAGAAGCCCTGCGAGTGTGGGGAATGTGGAAAGAGCTTCAGAGACAGCTTTGCACTGAAGCGCCACCAGCGCATTCACACCAGAGAGAGGCCTTATGAGTGTGGGGAATGTGGAAAGAGGTTCAGACAGAGCTCCCACCTCATTGTCCACCAGCAGATCCACACTGAGGAGAGGCTCTACGAGTGTGGGGAATGTAGAAGGCCTTCAGAGACAGGTCCAGCCTGGTCATTCACCAGCGGATCCACACTGGGGAGAGGAGCTATGAATGTTCTAAATGTGGGAAGAGGTTTCAGAGCAGCTCCAATCTCCTCCTGCATCAGCAGATTCACACGGATGAGAGGCCCTTCCGCTGCTCCGACTGTGGGAAGGGCTTCAAGCAAAACTCCCACCTCGTTACCCACCAGCGCATCCACACTGGGGAGAGGCCCTATGAGTGTTCCCAGTGTGGGAAGAGCTTCTCCAGCAGCTCTGGCTTGACTGAACACAAACGGAGGCACCGGTGAGGGATGC
>NW_026627286.1:0-2204 GCF_030028575.1 Malurus melanocephalus
GGGCTCGGTGACACCGGGAGGGGACACTGTGGGGTGACACCGGAGGGGGACAGGGGCTCGGTGACACCGGGTGACACTGGGGGTGACACCAGGGGGTGACACCGGGTGTCTCTGGTGCGTTGGGATCACCCCACAAACGCCCCTCGCACCCCGAGCCACCAGCCCGGCCTTGGATAGAAGGGGGTGCAGTTTTGGGGTGATCCCTCCTAAAATCCCAAATCCCAGAATCTTAAAACCTCAAAACCCCAGAATTCCCAAATCCCAGAATGCTGGAATCCCAGAATCCAAAATCCCAACCCCCAAAACTCCAGAATCCCAGAATTCAGAACTCCAGAATCCCAAACCCCAGAATTCAGAACTCCAGAATCCCAAACCCCAGAATCCAGAATTACAGAATCTTAGAATCCCAGAATCCCAGAATTCAGAACCCCCAAACCCAGAACTCCAGAATCCCAAAACCCAGAAACCCAGAATCCAGAATTCCAGAATCCTGGAATCCCAAAATCGCTGAACCCCAGAATCCAGAATCCCAAAACCCAGAGCTCCAGAACCCGAAACCCCAAACCCCAGAATCCAGAATCCCAAACCCCAGAACCCCGAACCCCAGAATCCCAGAATTCAGAATCCCAAAACCCAGAGCCCCAGAATCCTGGAATCCCAGAACCCGAAACCCCAAATCTCAGAATCCAGAATCCCAAACCCCATAATCCCAAACCCCAAAACCCCAGAATCCCAAAAATACTGAGGTCGGAAGCGCCCCTAAGGTCACCGAGGTCCGTCCCCACCCTGTCCCCATCCCAAACCCCTGACTGTCACATTCCTGGGACATTCAGGGAATCCCATTCCAACCCCAATGGGATTTTCATCCTGGGATTTGCCCTTTGGGAAAACAAAGAAACCTCAGAGGTTTTGGGTTTGGCACCAGGTACCCAAAAAACCCCAAAAGGAGCATTTTGGGGTCTGGGCTGTTTCCAACTCCACTGCAGCCACATTCCTGCTTTCCTCTGGGAATCCCATTCCAATCCCAATGGGATTTTCACACCTTTTGGGAAAACAAAGAAACCTCAGAGGTTTTGGGTTCGTTCCTGGGCACCCAAAAAAACCCCAAAAGGAGCATTTTGGGGTCTGGGCTGTTTCCAACTCCACTGCAGCCGCATTCCTGTCTTCTTTTGGGAATCCCATTCCAACCCCAACGGGATTTTCACGCCCTTTGGGATTTGCCCTTTGGAAAAACAAAGAAACCTTGGAGGTGCCGGGTACCCAAAAAACACCAAAAGGAGCATTTTAGGGTCTGGGCTGTCTCCCACCCCCCTCCAGCCACATTCCCGTCTTCTTTTAGGAATCCCGTTCCAATCCCAATGGAATTTTCACACCTTTTGGGAAAACAAAGAAACCTCAGAGGTTTTAGGTTCAGTGCCAGGTACCCAAAAAACCCCAAAAGGAGCATTTTGGGGTCTGGGCTGTCTCCAACCCCGCTACAGCTGCATTCCTGCTTTCCTCTGGGAATCCCATTCCAATCCCAATGGGATTTTCACACCTTTTGGGAAAACAAAGAAACCTCAGAGGTTTTGGGTTCAGTGCCGGGTACCCAAAAAAACCCCAAAAGGAGCATTTTGGGGTCTGGGCTGTCTCCCACCCCACTACAGCCCCATTCCTGCTTTCCTCTGGGAATCCCATTCCAATCCCAATGGAATTTTCATGCTCTCTGGGAAAATAAAGAAACCTCAGAGGTTTTGGGTTTGGCACCAGGTACCCAAAAAATCCCAAAAAGAGCATTTTGGGGTCTGGGCTGTCTCCCACCCCACTGCAGCTGCATTCCCATCTTCTTTTGGGAATCCCATTCCAATCCCAATGGGATTTTCACACGGGAATTTGCCCTTTGGGAAAACAAAGAAACCTCAGAGGTTTTGGGTTCATTCCTGGGTACCCAAAAAAACCCCAAAAGGAGCATTTTGGGGTCTGGGCTGTTTCCCACCCCCCTGCAGTTGCATTCCCATCTTCTTTTGGGAATCCCATTCCAACCCCCAGGAATTTTCCTGCCCTTTGGGATTTGCCCTTTGGAAAAACAAAGAAACCTCGGAGGTGCCGGGTACCCAAAAAAACCCAAAAGGAGCATTTTGGGGTCTGGGCTGTTTCCCACCCCCCTCAGCCCCATTCCTGCCTTCCTCCGGGAATCCCATTCCAATCCCAATGGAATTTTCATG
>NW_026627286.1:3444-4660 GCF_030028575.1 Malurus melanocephalus
TCCCACCCCCCTCAGCCCCATTCCCGCTTTTCTCCGGGAACAATTCCAGCTGCCAGGCCTGGATTCCTCGGCTTTTTCTGGAAACTCTCGGGGGAGYGGGAAGAATGGGCGGAAGCGCCGCTGTTCCCTCCCGGTGTCAGGAAACGCTCCCGGGGCCCTTCCCGCGGCCCCGACCTTGGAACCGGCCCGGTCCCGGCCTGGAAAAGGGAATTGAGGATCCCGGAGTGTGGGATGGGGGATGTGGGGTGTCCTGATCCTTTATGGGGTGGGGGATAGCTGGGGGAGCCTTTATAGGGCGGGAAATCCATGGAGGGTCCTTTATAGGGCGGGGAAATTCTGGGGAATCCTTTATAGGGTGGGGAATCCCTGGAGGATGCTTTATAGGGTGAGAAATCCTGGGGGATCCTTTATAGGGTGAGGGGTCCTTTATAGGGTGGGAAATCTTTGGAGGATCCTTTATAGGGTGGGGGATCCCTGGAAGAGCCTTTATAGGGTGGGAAATCCCTGGAGGATGTTTTATAGGGTGAGAAATCCTGGGGGATCTTTTATAGGGTGGGGAATCGCTGGAAGAGCTTTTATAGGGTGGGGGATCCTTTATAGGGTGGGGAAACCCTGGAGGTTCTTTTATAGGGTGAGAAATCCCTGGAGGATCCTTTATAGGGTGACAAATCCTGGGGGATCCTTTATAGGGTGGGAAATCCTTTATAGGATGGGGAAACACTGGAGGATCCTTTAAAGAGTGGAGGATCCCTGGAGGATCTTTTATAGGGTGGGGGATTCTTTATAGGGTGGGGAAACCCTGGAGGATCCTTTATAGAATAAGAAATCCTTGGAGAATTCTTTATAGGGTGGAGGATCCTTTATAGGATGGGGGATCCCTGGAGGATCTTTTATAGGGTGGGGGATCCTTTATAGGGTGGGAAATCCCTGGAAGATCCTTTATAGGGCGAGGAAACCCTGGAAGACCCTTTTGGGATGGGGTGGAGGATCTTATATAGGGTGAGGGATCCCTGGAGGGATCCTTTATAGGGTGGGGGATCCTTTATAGGATGGGGAATGGGGGATCCTGGGTGGATCCTTTATAGGACGGGAATCCCTGGAGGATCCTTTATAGGGTGAGGAATCCTTAGGGAATGTGAGTGTTGGGATCAGAACCACAGAGAGCTGGAATTTAGGGAATATGAGGATTAGGATCAGAACCAGACCCCACAGACAG
>NW_026627287.1:0-4721 GCF_030028575.1 Malurus melanocephalus
GGAGCTGGAGGCCATCAAGGCCCGGGTGAGGGAGATGGAGGAGGAGGCGGAGAAACTCAAAGAGCTGCAGAATGAGGTGGAGAAACAGATGAATATGAGCCCTCCACCGGGAAATGGTGAGCAAAAAACACAAAAATTAACCCAAAATATGAAAAAAACGACCCCAGAAACCCCAGAAGCAAAAAAAACCCGGTTAAAATTGGAGGAAATATGGAAAAATGGCAAAAAAGGGAAAAAATTTTAAAAATTGGCTCAAAATGGCCCAAAATTGGCTCAAAATGGTCCAAAATTGGAAAAAAAGGGGACAAATGCCAAAAATTGGAAAAAAAGTCTCAAAATGGCCCAAAACAGGGAAAAATTGAAAAAACTTTAAAAAAAACGGGAAAAAAGGGCAAAAATTGAAAAAAAATTGGAAAAAAAGGCCAAAAATTGAAAAAAAATTGGAAAAAATTGGGGAAAATGGTCCAAAATTGGAAAAAAAATGGCTCCAAATGGAAAAAATTGACCCAAAATGGCGAAAAATGGCCCAAAATTGGAACAAAATTGGATCAAAATTGAAGAAGAATTGATCAGAATTGAGAAAAAATGGCCCAAAATTGGGGAAAAAAAGGCTGAATTTGGTTGAAAAATCCTAAAATTGGTAAAAAAATTCCCAAATTTTGTTTAAAATTCCCCATTTTTATATTTTTTTTTAAAATTTTTTTCTATTTTTTCAGCTGGCCCGGTGATCATGTCTCTGGAGGAGAAAATGGAGGCCGACGCTCGCTCCATCTATGTGGGAAATGTGAGAGAAAATAACCCAAAATAACCAAAAAATAACTCAAAAATACCTTAAAATATTGCTAAAATATTCCTGAAATATTCCTGAAAAATTCACAAGGATTTAGGAAAAAAAATCCAGAAAAATTGGAAAAAAATCCCCCCAAAAATAACAAAAAAATGGCTCAAAAAGGCTCAAATATGGCCCAAAATATTCCCAAAAATTCCTCCAAAAACCCGCCAAAAAATTCCCCAAAAATTCCTAAAAATCCTCCAACGTCCCAAGAAAGAAACAAATCGGAAAAAAACTTTAAAATTCCTAAAATTATTTTGAAAAATAGGGAAAAAAAACAGGAAAACAAAAGCGAAAAAATCGCGAAAAATCGCGAAAAAAACCTGAAAAAAATGGGAAAAAATTCCCAAAAAATTTCCAATAACTCCTAAAATAGAAATTTGATGTTTTTATGATAATTTGGGTTTAATTTAATTTATTTTTAATGATTTTTTCAGGTGGATTACGGCGCCACGGCCGAGGAGTTGGAGGCGCATTTCCACGGCTGCGGCTCCGTCAACCGCGTCACCATCCTGTGTGACAAATACAGCGGCCACCCCAAAGGGTAATTTATGCAAATTTATGCAAATTTAGGATAATTTATTCAATTGGAATCATTATTAGGGTTCAAGGTTTAATTTGGGCAAAAACATCCCCAATTTTCCCCCATTTCCCCCCGATCTTTTAGCGATTTTTCCCCATTTTTTTGTCTTTTTTTTTCTGATTTTTGGGTGATTTTCCCTCAATTTTTCCTCAATTTTTCCCCAATTTTTCCCCAATTTTTTGTCATTTTTTAGCAATTTTTGACCCAATTTTTTGGGATTTTTCCCAATTTTTCACCATTTTTTGGGAATTTTTCCCCTGATTTTTTGTGATTTTTTGGGGGATTTTTTCTCAATTTTTCCCCCATTTTTCCCCCATTTTTTCTTTCCCCATTTTTTCCCCATTTTGTCCCATTTTCCCCATTTTTTCCTCATTTTCCCCACAATTTTTCCCAAAATTTTCTCAAATTTTCCCCCATTTTTCCCCATTTTCTCCCGAATTTCCTCCCCCAACCCTCATTAACCTCTCCCACCCATTTTTTGGGTTGAAAAATCCAAATTTTGGATGATAAACCCCAAATATTTTGTGGAAAACCCGAAATTTGGGTTAAAAAGCTTCAATTTTGGGTGAAAACCCCAAATTTTGGGTTGAAAAACCCAAATTTTCGGTCAAATCCAAAATTTGAGAAAAAATTCTCAATTTAGGGGCAAAACCCCCAAATTTTGGGGTGAAAATCCTCAATTTTGTGTTGAGTAAACCAAATTTTGGGGTGAAAAATCCAAATTTTGGGTCAGACATTCCAAATTTTTTGTGGAAAACCTCAAATTTTGGGTTTTTCAGGTTCGCCTACATCGAATTCTCAGATAAGGAATCGGTGCGGACGTCGATGGCGTTGGACGAGTCGCTCTTCAGAGGGAGACAGATCAAGGTCAGCAGCCAAAAATTCCCAAAAATTTCCCAAAATTCCTACATTTTCCTGATTTTTCCCAAATTTTCCATGATTTTCAGGGATTTTCCCCCATTTTTTTGTGGTTTTTTTCTGATTTTTTGTGATTTTTTTGGTGATTTTTAGCGATTTTTGGGTGATTTTTTGGTGGTTATTTTCTCTGGTTTTTCCCAAATTGTTCTCAAATTTCTCCAAAATTTTCCCAAATTTTTTTCTCCATTTCTGCCCTGTTTTCCCCCAAAATTTTTGCCATTTTTTTTACCAGTTTTTGTCAAGTTTTCACCGTTTCTCCCCATTTTGTTTCCCAATTTTCCCAAATTCCCCATTTTTCACCCCAAATTTCCCTTCCAGGGGGTTTTAATTCCAATTTTTTCTTTTTTTTTACTCTTTCTCCCCCATATTTTCCTCTATTTTCATCAAATTTTCACCGATTTTCGTCAAATTTTCACCGTTTTTCTCCATTTTTTTTCCCTTTCTTTCCCAATTTTCCCAAATTCCCCATTTTTCACCCCAAATCTCCTCCTCAGGTGATTTTAACTCCAATTTCTTTCTTTTTCTCATCTTTACTCCCCCATTTTTCCCTCAATTTTCGCCATTTTTTCCCCATTTTTTGTCCGATTTTCACCATTTTTTCACCGATTTTCCCCATTTTTTTCCCCAAATTTTCCCAATTTTCCCAAATTCCCCATTTTTCACCCCATTTTCCCCTCTCCAGGTGATCCCCAAGAGGACGAACCGGCCCGGGATCAGCAGCACCGACCGCGGGTTCCCCCGGGGCCGATTCCGGGGGCGGGGCCAGGGCGGCTTTGGCTCCGCCCGCTCGCGCTTCTACAGCGGCTACGCCCGGCCCCGGGGGCGGGGATACAGGTGAGACCCTAAAAATTAAAATTTTGGGCAATTTTGGGTCATTTTGGGACTTTTTTCGAATTTTTTTTTGCTTTTCTTTGGGCGTTTTTAGAGCGAAATTTGAGTTTTTTACGCCATTTTTTGCGTTTTCCAGGTGAGTTTTCGGTTGGTTTTAGAATTTTTTCCAAGTTTTTTTTAGAGTTTTTGGGATATTTTGGGATTTTGAGTCACTTTAGGATGAATTTTGGGCATTTGGGATTTTTTTCGGATTTTTTTTGGGTCATTTTAAGGCGATTTTGGGGCTTTTTTTGTAGCGTTTTTAAGGCGCAATTTTGCGTTCTCCAGGTGAGTTTTGGGCGTAGTTTTTGGGGTTTTTTTGAAATTTTTGGGGAATTTTTTGGATATTTTGGGAATTTTCAGGATTTAGGATGGATTTTGGGTGGTTTTGGGATTTTTTTCAGATTATTTTTGGGTCATTTTAAGGTGATTTTGGGTCCTTTTTCGCGACATTTTCAGAGCGCGTTTTCCGTTCTCCAGGTGAGTTTCTGTGACCAAATTTTGGGAATTTTTGGGGGGTTTTTTTCAGATTTTTTGGGAAATTTTAGAAGTTGTTAGGATTTGGGATGAATTTTGGGTGATTTTCAGAAATTTTGGGGATTTTTTTGGGTCTTTTTTGGGTGATTTTAAGGCGATTTCGGGTCCTTTTTCGCGACATTTTCAGAGCGCGTTTTGCGTTTTCCAGGTGAGTTTTGAGATGATTTTGGGAATCTTTTTAGGACTTTTTATGAATTTTTTGGGAAATTTTGGGATTTAGGATCATTTTTTGGGAATATTTGGATGTTTTGGGTTTTTTGGGGGGATTTTTTGGGTGAGTTTTTGGTGATTTTAGGAACTTTCCGCAACTTTTTTTTGAGCATTTTTAAGGCGCGATTTGGTCAATTTTGGGTCATTTTGGGTCAATTTCAAAAAATTTTGGTTGAGATTTGACCAAAGTTGCATCAATTTCGACCACTTTTGGTCAATTTCGGTCAATTCTGCATCAGTTTTGGGTGAGTTTTGACCAATTTTGGGTCAATTTTTGGCAATTTTGGGTCAGTTTTGATCATTCTGGGTAAATTTGGGTCAATTTTGGGTAATTTTTGGCCAAATTTGGTCAATTTTGGATCAATTTTGGGTGAATTTTCTTCATTTTGGTCAATTTTGATCATTCTGGGCCAATTTCGGGTGAATTTTGACCATTTTTGGCCAAATTTGGTCAATTTTGGGTCAATTTTGGTCAATTTTGGGTGAAATTTGAGCACATTTGGGGTCAATTTTGACCATTTTGGGTTAATATTGGGTCAATTTTTCCCAAATTTGACCATTTTTGATCATTTTTGGTTCAATTTTTTCCAACTTTGCTCAATTTTGGGTCAATTTTCCTCAATTTTGGGTCAATTTCACTGTTTTTTATTAATTCTCCCTTTTTTTCCCGATTTTCTGTAATTTCTCCCCGTTTTCTCCGCAGGGGCCGATCCCGCGCCACCTCCTGGTATTCCCCGTACTAAAAACCACCAAAAATCCTCAAAAAACCCC
>NW_026627288.1:0-853 GCF_030028575.1 Malurus melanocephalus
CATTGGGGACATTGGGGACATTGGGGACATTGGGGACAGTGGGGACAGTGACATCATCAGGGACATTGGGGACATTGGGGACATTGGGGACATTGGGGACACTGAGGGGACATTGGGGACATTGGGGACAGGAGGAGCAGGCGGAGAACCTGGAGGTCACCGAGGAGATGGCAGCAGAGGTGACAAAGGTGACAAAGGTGACGATGGCGATGAATCCAATGAGGAACATCAATGGTGACGATGATGATGGTGATAACGATGAAGTTATCAATGAATCCAATGATGGTGACGATGACAATGACAATGACGATGACGATGAAGGCATTAACGGTGACAATGACGATGATGATGACAACGGGATGACGTCACCATGATGATGATGACGATAATGATGATAATTGAACTATCAATGATGATGGAGCTGTTGATGACGATGATGATGATGATGAAACCATTGACGGTGGTGACAATGACAATGACGATGACGATGATGATGACCATGGGATGACGTCACCATGGCGATGATGACAATGACAATCAATCCACTGATGATGATGAAGTCATTGATGACGATGACGATGATGAAGCCATCAATGAAGCCATGATGATGATGATGATGACGATCAAGCCATTGATGACGGTGACAATGACAATGACGATGATGATGACGACAATGGGATGACGTCACCACGGCGATGATGATGATGAAGATCAATCCATTGATGATGATGAAGCCATTGATGATGGTGACAATGACAATGACGATGATGATGACCATGGGATGACGTCACCATGACGATGATGATGATGAAGATCAATCCATCGATGACGATGAAGCCATTGATGATGACAA
>NW_026627288.1:1773-4770 GCF_030028575.1 Malurus melanocephalus
GATGACGATGAAGCCATTGATGATGACAATGACAATAAAGTCATTGATGACGATGGTGACGATGATGAAGCCATTGACAACGACGATGAAGATGACGATGAAACCATCAATGGTGACAATGACAATGACGATGATGATGACAATGGAATGACGTCACCATGGCGATGATGACAATGATCATGATCAATGTATCGATGACCATAAAGCCGTTGATGACGATGACGATGATGTCACTGATGACGATGATGATGAATGCAATGACAATGGGATGACGTCACCATGGCGATGATGACGATGACGATCAATCCATTGACGATGATGACGATGAAGAAGCCATCAATGAAGCCTTGATGATGATGATGATGATGATGAAACCATTGATGACGGCGATGATGATGATGAAGTCATTGATGACGATGATGACCATGACTATGATGGTGACAATGACGATGACGATGGTGACGATGATGGTGACAATGATGTAATTGATGATGTAATTGATGATATCATTGATGATGTCATTGACGGTGGTGATGACGTCATTAATGATGATGATGTCATTGATGCCGAAGCCCCGCCCCGTTCCGTACCTGCGTTTTGCGGATTCTCAGATCGGCCGAGGAGCGATTGAGCCCCTCCTCCTGCTCGATGCTCTGCTCGATGGCTGCAGGGGGGAATGGTCAGTGAGGGACAGAGGGGACAGAGTGGACAGAGTGGACATCACCCAGGGGACACCCAGGGTCACCCAGGGAGGGGACAGAGTGGACACTGCCCGGGGATGGACAGAGCGAGGAGCGATTGAGCCCCTCCTCCTGCTCGATGCTCTGCTCGATGGCTGCAGGGGGGAATGGTCAGTGAGGGACAGAGTGGACAGAGTGGACAGAGGGGACACTGCCCATGGGACAGAGGGGACATCACCCCGGGGGAGGGGACAGAGGGGACATCACCCAGGGGACACCCAGGGAGGGGACGGTCACCAGGGGATGGACAGGGATGGACAGAGCGAGGAGCGATTGAGCCCCTCCCCCTGCTCGATGCTCTGCTCGATGGCTGCAGAGGGGAATGGTCAGTGTGAGGGACAGAGTGGACAGAGTGGACATCACCCCAGGGAGGGGACAGAGTGGACACTGCCCCGGGGGATGGACAGGGATGCACAGAGCGAGCCCCTCCCCCTGCTCGATGCTCTGCTCGATGGCTGCGGGGGAGGGGAATGGTCAGTGTGGGGACAGAGGGGACACTGCCCATGGGACAGAGGGGACATCACCCAGGGGACACCCAGGGAGGGGACAGAGTGGACACTGCCCCGGGGATGGACAGGGATGGACAGAGTGAGCCCCTCCTCCTGCTCGATGCTCTGCTCGATGGCTGCGGGGGAATGGTCAGTGAGGGAATGGTCAGTGAGGGACAGAGGGGACAGAGTGGACATCACCCGGGGGAGGGGACATCACCCGGGGTCACCCGGGGTCACCCAGGGAGGGGACAGAGTGGACATCACCCCGGGGATGGACAGAGTGAGGAGCGATTGAGCCCCTCCCCCTGCTCGATGCTCTGCTCGATGGCTGCGGGGGAGGGGAATGGTCAGTGAGGGAATGGTCAGTGTGGGAATGGTCAGTGAGATGGACAGAGGGGACATCACCCAGGGGAGGGGACAGAGGGGACAGAGTGAGCCCCTCCTCCTGCTCGATGCTCTGCTCGATGGCTGCGGGGGAATGGTCAGTGTGGGAATGGTCAGTGAGGGACAGAGGGGACAGAGTGGACATCACCCGGGGGAGGGGACAGAGGGGACATCACCCAGGGGATGGACAGGGATGGACAGAGTGAGCCCCTCCCCCTGCTCGATGCTCTGCTCGATGGCTGCAGGGGAATGGTCAGTGAGGGAATGGTCAGTGTGGGACAGAGTGGACAGAGGGGACATCACCCAGGGTCACCAGGGGAACAGAGTGGACACTGCCCGGGGGAGAGGACAGAGTGGACACCAGGGAGGGCACGGTCAGTGTGGGGGGATGGTCAGTGTGGGGACAGAGTGGACATTGGGGAGAGGACAGTTTGGACACTGTCCAGGGGTCACCATGGGGGAGGGGACAGGAATGGACACACCCAGGGGACAGAGTGGACACTGCCCGGGGGAGGGGACAGAGTGGACACCGGGGAGGGGATGGTCAGTGTGACAGACAGAGGGGACAGAGTGGACATTACCCCGGGGAGGGGACGGTCAGTGTGGGGAATGGTCAGTGTGGGGACAGAGTGGACATTGGGGAGGGGACAGTTTGGACACTGCCCGGGGGAGGGGACGGTCACTGGAGGGGATGGTCAGTGTGGGGGAGGGGACACAATGGACACAGCGGAGGGGACGGTCAGTGTGGGGACAGAGTGGACATTGGGGAGAGGACAGTTTGGACACTGCCCAGGGGACAGAGTGGACATCACCCCAGGGAGGGGACGGTCAGTGTGGGGGGACGGTCAGTGTGGGAATGGTCAGTGACGGAATGGTCAGTGAGGGGACAGAGGGGACAGAGTGGACAGAGGGGACATCACCCAGGGGACACCCAGGATCACCCAGGGAGGGGACAGAGTGGACACTGCCCGGGGGACAGAGTGGACATCACCCCAGGGAGGGGACGGTCAGTGTGGGGGATGGTCAGTGTGGGGGAGGGGACACAATGGACACCGGGGAGGGGATGGTCAGTGTGGGGACAGAGGGGACAGAGTGGACATCACCCCAGGGAGGGGACAGTCAGTGTGGGGGAATGGTCAGTGAGGGGACAGAGGGGACAGAGTGGACAGAGTGGACATAACCCAGGGTCACCACGGAGGGGACAGAGTGGACACTGCCCGGGGGACAGAGTGGACATCACCCCAGGGAGGGGACGGTCAGTGTGGGGGAATGGTCAGTGTGGGGACAGAGTGGACATGGGGGAGGGGACAGTTTGGACACTGCCCGGGGGAGGTGACGGTCACCATGGGGGAGGGGAAGGGATGGACACACCCAGGGGACAG
>NW_026627289.1:0-3377 GCF_030028575.1 Malurus melanocephalus
ATTTACCGAGCAGGGCCTGGAAAAGAGGCTCTGCAGGACCCCCCAAATCCCCCAAAAATGCCCCAAAATCCACCCAAAACCCTCCCAAATCCCCCTAAATCCACCCAAAATTCCCAAATTTCCCCCAAAATTCCCAAATTTCCCCCAAAATTCCCAAATTTCCCTCAAAATTCCCGGAATTCCCGGATTTACCGAGCAGGGCCTGGAACAGGGAGCTCTGCAGGACCCCAAAATCCCCCAAAAATGCCCCAAAATCCACCCCAAACCCTCCCAAATCCCCCTAAATCCACCCAAAATTCCCAAATTTCTGCCAAAATTCCCAAATTTTCCCGGAATTCCCGGATTTACCGAGCAGGGCCTGGAACAGGGGGCTCTGCAGGACCCCCAGGAGCTGCTGAGCCCGGAGTCGGGGAGGGGGTCCCAGAGCCTCTTCCAGGAGCCGCCGCGCCCCTGGGAACCCCAAAAACGGGTCAGGGACCCCAAAAATGGGTCAGGGACCCAAAAAAATCCCCAGAACACCCAAAAAATGGGACAGGGACCCCAAAAAATGGGTGAAAAATCCCAAAAATGGGGCTGGGACCCCAAAAATGGGTCAGGGACCCCGAAAATGGGGCTCGGGGCACCAAAAAATGGGTCAGGGACCCCAAAAAATGGGTGAAAAATCCCAAAAATGGGGCTGGGACCCCAAAAATGGGTCAGGGACCCAAAAAAATCCCCAGAACACCCAAAAAATGGGACAGGGACCCCCAAAAATGGGTGAAAAATCCCAAAAATGGGGCTGGGACCCCAAAAATGGGTCTGGGGGCACCAAAAACGGGTCTGGGGACCCCAAAAATGGGTCAGGGACCCCAAAAATGGGTCAGAAACCCCTAAATTTGGTTTCAGGAGCCTCGGAATGGGTCTGGGGGCACCAAAAACAGGTGCGGGACCCCAAAAACCCCCCAGAACTCCCCCAAAATGGGTCAGGGACCCCAAAAAATGGGGCTGGGGGCACCAAAAATGGGTCAGGAACCCCAAAAAAACCCCAGAACACCCAAAAATGGGTCAGAAACCCCTAAAATTGGAGGAAATGGGTCTGGGGGCACCAAAATTCCCTTGGGAACCCCAAAAAAACCTCCCTGGGACCCCCCAAAATGGGTCAGAGACCCCAAAAATGGGTCAGGGACCCCAAAAAATGGGTGAAAAATCCCAAAAATGGGTGAAAAATCCCAAAAATGGGGCTGGGACCCCAAAAAATGGGTCAGGGACCCCGAAAATGGGTCTGGGGGCACCAAAAATGGGTCTGGGGGCACCAAAAATGGGACTGGGACCCCAAAAAATGGGTCAGGGACCCCCAAAAATGGGTGAAAAATCCCAAAAATGGGTCAGGGACCCCAAAAACCGGGTCAGGGACCCCCAAAAACGGGTCAGGGACCCCAAAAAATGGGTGAAAAATCCCAAAAATGGGGCTGGGACCTCAAAACATGGGTCAGGGACCCCCAAAAATGGGTCTGGGGGCACCAAAAATGGGTCAGGGACCCCTAAATNAAAAACGGGGCCGGGACCCCAAAAAATGGGATCAGAAGCTCAAAAAATGGGATTGGGACCCCCGAAAATGGGGAGGGGACACCAAAAAACGGGGTGGGGACATGAGAAAACACTAAAAAACCACTAAAAATGGGGTGGGGAGACCAAAAAAATGGGGAGAGGATCCCAAAAATGGGTTTGGGACCCCCGCAAAAAAGCCAAAGTGGCGGCGGCCGGAGGGGCGCTCTTCATCCTGGCCGGTGAGAAAAACCCCCAAAATTGGGTTTGGGACCCCCGAAAACCCCCCAAAACACTAAAAAATGGGGTTGGGACCCCCCAAAATGGGGTCAGAACCACTGAAAATGGGGTGGGGACACTAAAAAATGGGGTTGGGAGGACAAAAAATGGGGAGGGGACCCCCGAAAACCCCCAAAACACTGAAAAATGGGGTTTAGGACCCCAAAAATTGGGGTCAGGACCCTCGAAAATGAGTTTGGGACCCTCGGAAATGGCGTCGGGACCCCCCAAAACCCCCCGGGACGCCAAAAAAAACCCAAAATTTTGAAGTTTTTTTCGGATCAAATTTTGGGGTTTTTGGGGTCCAATTTTGGGTTTTTTTCAGATCAAATTTTGAGGTTTTTTTCAGGTAAATTTTGGGATTTTCAGGGTCCCATTTTGGGATTTTTGGGGTCCGATTTTGGGATTTTCGGGGTCCCATTTCAGGTTTTTTTAAGTCCAATTTTGGGGTCCAATTTTGGGATTTTTGGGGTCCAATTTTGGGATTTTTTGGATTAAATTTTGGGAATTTTGGGTTTTTTTTAGGTCTGGTGGGACTCGTGGGCTGCTCCTGGTACGGCCACAGAATCATCACCAACTTCTACGATCCCCTGGTCCCCGTCAACTACAAGTGAGCAATTTGGGGAAAATTCTGGGATTTTTGGGATTTTTGGGATTTTCGGGATTTTTGGGATTTTTGGGGAGTTTTTTGGGACGATTTTGGGGCATTTTGGAACAATTTTTATGGATTTTAATGGGATTTTTGGACATTTTTTCTGGGTTTTGGGGCGATTTTTTCCTGGTGTTGTGAGCATTTTGGGGAAAATTCAGGGATTTTTGGGATTTTTGGGATTTTCGGGGTTTTTGGGGTCTCAGGGAGATTTTCTGGGGCGATTTTGGGGTGATTTTTATGGATTTTAAGGGGATTTTTGGACATTTTTTCTGGTTTTTAGGGCGATTTTTTTCCTGGTTTTTGGGGTAATTTGGGGCAAATTTGGGGCATTTGGGATTTTCGGGATTTTTGGGATTTTTGGTGTCTCGGGAGGGTTTTTTTGGGCGATTTTAGGGCGATTTTTATGGATTTTAATGGGAGTTTTGTGTATTTTAGGACATTTTTTTCTCTTTTTTGGGATAATTTGGGGCAAATTCGGGGCTTTTTGGGATTTTTGGGGTCTCGGGGAGTTTTTTTGGGTCGATTTTGGAGCATTTTGGAACAATTTTTATGGATTTTATGTAAATTTTGTGAATTTTGCTCTATTTTAACTGGGATTTTTTGTATTTTTTCTCATATTTCGGGTTATTTTAATGCAGATTTTTGCTGATTTTGGTTCATTTTGGGTTAAATTTTCCCATTTCAGGTTCGAGATGGGCCCCGCGCTGTTCCTGGGCTGGGCGGGGTTGATTTTGGGTTAATTCGGGGCTATTTTAGGTTATTTTGGGTTATTTTAACCGGGATTTTTTGTATTTTTCTGTAATTTTAAGCTATTTTAACCGGGATTTTTGCTGATTTTGGTTAATTTTGGGTTCATTTTCCCATTTTCTCTATTTCCAGGTTCGAGATGGGCCCCGCGCTGTTCCTGGGCTGGGCGGGGGCG
>NW_026627289.1:3838-4961 GCF_030028575.1 Malurus melanocephalus
GCCATGCTCGGGTTTAATCCCGGGTTAATCCCGGCTTAAGGGGGGGATTTAGGACCGGGAACCCCCCCAAAACCCCCCCCGAGCGCGAGGGATTCTGGGAATTGGAGTTTTCCCAAAATAAAAAGAAAAAGAAAATTCCCAAAAAACCCCGATTTTTCCCCAAAAAAACCCCAAATTTTCCCAAAAAATTCCCGATTTTCCAAAAAACCCCCCGATTTTTCTGCCCAAAAAAATATCATTTTTCCCAAAAAACCCACGATTTTTCCCCAAAAAATTCCCGGTTTTCCCCCCAAAAACCCGATTTTCAAAAAAAAATTCCCGATTTTTCTAAAAAAACCCGATTTTCCAAAAAAAAATCCCATTTTCCCAAAAAAATTTCCCGATTTTCCCAAAAAACCCCACGATTTTCCCCCCAAAAAATTCCCAATTTTCCCAAAAAAACCCCCCAAATTTTCCCAAAAAACTCAAATTTTCCCCAAAAATCCCAATTTTCCCAAAAAAACCTCGGAGAAATTCGGTGCAGAAGCGAAGTTTTTATTAATTTAAAGCACAAAATTACAAAATTTTTAGGAAAATTCCCCAAAATATTTTGGGAGGGGAAAAGCACGAAAAAAAAAGAGAAAAAATTCCCAAAAAAATAAAAATTATGGAGTTTGAGATTCCCAAAATTTGGGGTATTTCCATAAAAAAAGAGAGTGGAAAATTGAGGGAAATTCCAGAAAAATTGAAGGGAAATTCCTCAAAAAATTAAAAAAAATTTGAAAATTTGGGGAAAAATCCCGCCAAAAGTTGAAGGAAAAAAAACCCCAAAATTGAGGGAAATTTCCCCAAAATTCAGAAAATCCTAAAATTAAGGAAAAAATTCCCAGATTTTTCAGGAAATCCACCAAAAAAAAGGGAATTTTTGGCATTTTTTCCTTTTTTTTTTTGGATTTTCCCAAAAATTTTGAGGAATTTTTCCATAATTTTAGGATTTCCTGAATTTTGGGGAATTTCCCTGAATTTTGGGGCTTTTTTGGGCCAAAAATTCCCTTTTTTGGGGGGTTTTCCCAAAAAAAAATTTGGGAATTTTTTCATAATTTTAGGATTTCCAGAATTTTGGGGTTTTTGGGACCTCTCGGGG
>NW_026627290.1:0-1355 GCF_030028575.1 Malurus melanocephalus
CTATTTCTATTTCAGAAATTGTCTCCTGCATTCTTGCTACGAAAGGCACACAGTATGAGAAGTCAGRGCTAAGAGATCCCCACTGTTATTAATTTCAGATAGTAACAGGGCACAATTACAGACTGTGGCTCCTCATTTACACCTCCAAAATCCATCCAGGGAAGGAAAGAAGTCCTGGGCTTGTTACAGGTAAGATTTTGCAGACCCACACTACACTGAGTTTGCCATTTGCAAAGAAACTGCATCACCCTGACCTGGTTATCAGCTGTGATTCACTGGTTTGCTCTCTTCCTTTCCCTTGGCCACAGGACACCTTTCAATAAATTATGATTAACACCGTAGTGACTGACATAAACCAAAAAAACCCCAAAAACCTAGATGTGTATAGTTCTGGGTAGGTTTGATGTTTGTGCAGAAGATGGAAGGTTTTCTTTCTGAATCCCAATCCTTTCAGTAGCAGTGTAAGACCCAAGAGAATAAGATTTACTCACACTGATGACATTCTGAAAAATGGTAGTCAATACCTTAAAGACATCCTTAGAGAGAAATGTATTTCCTGTTACCTTTTGACACTGCCTTACCTCAGTACATTTCTGTGTTTCATTTGGCTGGGCTGCCTTTAAAGGAAAATTAAATGCCTGACTCATGCAGTTCATAAAGAAATGGCAACTTAGTTTTGCTACTCAGACGCTGACTCATACCAACCCTGAACAAAAAAAAATAAAACAGGTCTGTGCATAATAACCAACTCCATGAAATTATTTTGCCTCTCCTGGGAAATGTTCTACAACAAATTTATGTTTTCTTTATGCATATTTTGGCAACAGCAGCATCCACTGACTGCTGCAGGTCACTGTTACTGCAGAGCCAGGAAAGTGTCTGAGAATTCCCAGTTCAATGGGTCATGCTTGATCCATGTTGGCCAAACTCGGGCAAACAGCTCTGTCTCTTTGTCTGCCTCACAGATCTGTTTGAGCATGACATTTAATATGGTTTATAACAGCACTTTCATGTTTTTTAAAAAGTACATCTAATCCTTTCTTCCTAGAAAGTGTAATCGGTGCCTTTGCCCTCTCACTGACTTGAAAAAGCTTTTAGGAGGTAGGAAAAAAAAATTCTGGAATTTAACTTCTAATGGCAACTTCTACTTGTTTTCAGGACTTCACTAATTTCTACCCCCAGGATGGCAGTGAGAATTATGATTCTGTCTTTTTGGCAACTCTCAGAATAAAGCAATGGTACCACTGATGCTGCTAGGAAGTTAACAGCACACAGCAGCTGCCACACACACGCAGCTCTGAACCCCTCCCACTCCTCGTAATTGTCCCCAGTTTGTCCACATTTTCTTGTTATTG
>NW_026627290.1:3089-4645 GCF_030028575.1 Malurus melanocephalus
GGAAACTAAGAGGAAGACAATAGCTGAGCTCAATGCATGTACTTAATCTTTGCTCTCCCATGTTTTGCCAGGGAAATAGGAAACAAGCAAAGATTTACTGATTTGTTTCAGACAAATCAGGGTGTCTGGGCTGGGATGTCAAAATGTTAAAATAAGACATGATAAAGCCAAGAAGGTGCAGCTCTGCCAAGCAGATTGCCTTTTCCAATTTTCACTGCATTTCTGAACTGGTGTTTTAAATTTTATTTTTGGTCTGCCACATACACTTATTTGGTAGGTTTATGTCTGACAGCTCCTGTGAAGAGGAATGCTTTCATCAGGAGTGAAAGATTTGCTAAATCTGTAGCACTGGCAGGCGAGCACAGCAATGCCAAGGGCACAACTCTTCCACAAGAATATACCTTGTGGCAGAACCCTCACATCCTTAAGAAACTCCAGGACAAAGAGCAGGCAAGGTTTCATCCTTCCACACACTGGTATATATTTAAGATGTATTTCACGTGTATAACATGCATTTCTATAGTTTAATACATGATAGTGTGTGCACTACTGGACTTTAAAATGCCTATTTCTGTATTACTGTACATATCTCCTTTCACGATTAAACTGAAAAAAAAATTATCAACATTGTTCCGGCTTTAAACCTTCACTGTGCTCCCTCTATGATACGACTATCATTTGATTTCTTTCTGTATGGAGAGTGGAGAGAATGGTAGCAGAAAAAAAGGATGGAAAGATGGGAAGAGACAAGCAGTGTGACAGAGAAACTTTTGCCTTGCTGAGTTATTTCTCATTTTTCCACTTTCTGTACACATTTCTAGCTCACAGAATCATGGAACCACATGAAACTTTGGGCTGGAAGGGACCCTCAGGGATCATCCAGTCCAACACTGGGCAGGTGTCACAACCCACTGGAATGGGGCACAATGCTCATTATAAATTTTCATCAGGCCAAAGACACCAAACACTTGTCAGGGAACTCTTGTGCTTTTATTGTACTGTCACCTTAGCCTCAGCAGCCAGCCCACCCTTTAGACTCAAAAGGTTTTGTCTCACAACCCCTTGGTTTTGTAGAGCTCCCTTCAATCAGCTCTCCACTCCTCACAAGGAACTTTCCAGAAGTGCAGGATGTGGCAGGATGGACACAGAGGAGAAAACTGAGAACATCAAAAAGACAAAAATATCCTGGGCTGCATCAAAGAGCGCATGGGCAGCAGGTAAGAAGGGACAGGCTGCTCCTCAAATGCTTTAGGCATTTAGAAGGGAAGAGCTGTCAACTGGAGAGGTTTTCTGCTCAGAGCTCAGCTCATGACAGCTCCCTCCAGTCTCTTTGGGGGCAGCTCTACTGTGCTGCTCACAGGGGACTGATGCAAAGCAGCGTCTTTACTGCACAGCTAAGGGGGACACTTGGCAATTGCTCCCTTCCCTCTCCATCCTGTGTCTTACCACTACTTAYCTCCAAACYTTSTGCTTCAGGCACCTGCAGCTTTGTCTCCAAACACCCTCGAAAGACCAGCAGAGTTCCCAGCAGAGGTGGAACCACTGATGAGCCTTTC
>NW_026627291.1:0-1527 GCF_030028575.1 Malurus melanocephalus
TTTTCAGCAGATGACTTTTAGTGTTTGTAATCCCATCTGTYATTCACTTCCCTTGCTGCTAGGAATATTTCCCAGGAATAAAGAGTCCTGGGGTCAATATATGTTTTCAGTGTTTCAATATCTACTGGCTTTGGACAGTATTTTTTTACTCTGTCACTTTTGCTTTATGGAGACTCTGAAAAAATTGTCCTTTGCAGAAGATGAAAGTGGCCCRGGCACAGAAATACAGTTCAGGTATCACGCAGAAGGCAGACACAGGTCAGGCTGTCCTACCAAGAGAGGAGTTCACCCCCAGAGCCTTCAGCAGAACAGCTCTTGGGTAGTGAACATTGATGTGCCCTTTTACATTCTTTTAAGATTGAGGCTTTTTTTTCCTACTGAGGAATCTCCAAAAGAGATTTTCTCCAACTCCGAGTTAATTTGCACTCGATGTTGACAATATATGAAATCAAATGTTAATGTACAGGTAATGACTGAAAAATTGCATGTTTGCAGTAATGGATTGTTGTTCATTAGCACACTCCAAGCACAAATCCTCATCAATCACTGCATATTCACCACKGCTGCTCTGCTGATTCCCAAATGGATTGCTTTACCAGAGGAAAACATCATCCTTTWTACCTTGGTCATGTTTCTGTGTTTAAAGATTGATCAGGATGTTTGCTGTCAAAACAGGGATTTAGAGGGAAAGGGTTTTGTTTGTTTTACTTGTGTTTGCAGGTTTGAAACTGATATAAAATTTTGCCTTCATCTTGATAAAGTCTTCCCATCCGAACACTAATACAAATTGCAGTTTGTTTACAACTGGTTATTCTAAAACCAAGCATTCTGATCCACCATTCTAAGAGAGAAATTTAAACAAAAAAAAATCCACATCTATTTTTAAAAATTACTTTAAAATATTTATTTATATTTTTTCTTGATTTATTTCTGCACTTCTAGCATCTTCCTTATCCAAGGACGAAAATGATGCTCAGTTCAGGGTGGCTGCTGAATGTCACCCTAATATGGATGCAACTGTGTTTAAAATACCAAGTTGATGCTGGCTCACTGTGGACAGATGAAATAATCAAAATTTGGAGGTAGGCAACTGTCTGAGAGCCAGGGTGGGGGCCAGCAGGGGGAAAGAACCTTGTTATGCTGTAGGCAGATGAGTTAGGAAGGCTGAAGTCTTGTTTGACCACAGTTCAATGGGTTTTGATTGTAACAGGATACCAAACAGGCAATTAAAGAAATTTGTGGATATTCTAGTTAATAAATATATGTGCCAAAAGTAATCARACCATGAAAAATGACCCTATTTCCTGCCAATATGCCATTCCTGTGTGTGTTTCTCTGTGTGTTACACATGGACACATCTTTCATTTTCATTATTATAACTCCCATAATGGGTCTTTTTCATTGTCATTTAAGAAGACAATAAGTAAAGAGTATTTCAGGTCTTAAATTTCCAGTGTTCTTGTTGCTGTGCATACTTGAGTTTACAGACTGACAAAGTCAAAGCTTGCAACCAATTTTAATATTCAC
>NW_026627291.1:2748-4660 GCF_030028575.1 Malurus melanocephalus
GTTTTTACAGGAGAGACAGGTGTTTATTTTCTACWTTTTAGTTGTATGCCTTTTTACCTTTTTACTTACCATATTTTCTCCCAGACGAGAGCACAGAAGGTTTTCTTTAAATGCCATAATCATGAAGAAAACATGTCCTGTTTATTTTTATTACATATAAAATATATATATATATTGATATAGACCAAAAATTCTTTCTTTGGCATGCGTTTGTTTCCAAGTAGTTTTGTATATTCTGCATATCTATACCCAGCTCCTGGCCTATACTGACAAGACTGGAGCAACACTTCTGACCYRAAAGAAGGTAAATTTGGATTTGTATAGACAACACATTTTTTATTATGACATTGGGGAGACCCTGGCACAGGTTCTCCTAGAGAAGCTGTGACTGCCCCTGGATCCCTGGAAGTGTCCAAGGCCAGGTTGGATGTGGTTTGGAGCACCCTGGGATGGTGGAAGATGTCCCTGCCCATGGGCAGTTCCTGGTT
Source organism: Malurus melanocephalus (assembly GCF_030028575.1). NCBI lineage: Eukaryota > Metazoa > Chordata > Aves > Passeriformes > Maluridae > Malurus > Malurus melanocephalus. The sequence continues at coordinate 3,237 of NW_026627291.1, forward strand.
TTGGAGTGAGATSATCTTTAAAGGTCCTTTCCAACTTGGTTTGAAAATTAAYCCACAACACCAACCCAARCCACTCTTAGGTGCTACGATTCCTACACACATTCTRTGGATGTGTGTACTTATATAAATTCATCTACTGAATGCATGACCAAATATTTGCAATAATTTCAATAAAAACTAAACCTAGGTTTCATTAGGTATTTCTATCACTCCTTAGAACAGAATCACGTTGTTACTGTCTGCTCAGAGTAGGTAGGGAATCTGATTTTAGTAAATTGAATGTGGGCATGCTTTCAAGTAATACAGTTATTAAAATCAATATTTGTTTTCTCCATACATTCAGATAGGAAAAAAAAAAAATCCTAATTCTTAAGGACAACACCAAAATATGGGAAATACAGAGAAGAAAAAAAAAAGCTATCTGGAAACTTACTGATAGGATGTCTCCAACTCATTTTCATAAAAAAAGATTTGTTAGATCTAATTTATTAAACCGTCAGTTTAGATATTTTCAGAGTACCTGAAAAGCATGTGTTGTCTTATGAAAATTAAAGGAGTCAGTTTAATTCTAAGATAGTTTTTCCTCTACTGTGATGCAATCCTTTGAGGAGTGTGGTATTTCCATCTGATGGCTGCATCAACTCCAGCATCCAAATTACRTCATTGATTGATTTTACCTGTTTTGCAGAAGAAGAATCAACTTCTGAACTAATCACTATGAGCTTGCTAAATGGGCAGCTGGAATTTGCAGTGCATAACCTGTAAGAGAGACACAGACATATATTTCTTAAAGAGAAAGCAGGAGTTTGTTTGATTCTCTGCAGTTTCTGTAAATCAAGCTTCACCTGAAGACAGAGGGAATATCCAGGATCAAATTACTTGGTGTCAAAAGCTGTCTCCAAGCTTTTGGACATCAACTCTACACTGGCAGTTAGAGATGATGGAATTAGCTTCATTACAGGCAGTAGGATGATGGGAGTAGCTTTATGCAAGTTAGCTCACTGTTGATTCCTGAATATGGAGTAGTTTTAGTGGCTCTCAGTAATGGCCTTTTATTGCTATTTTATTTTCTCAGGGAATTTTGATTATTCCTAAACCTGGACTGAAATACGAGCTTAGCTTTGCACACATTAAACAAACCTCTTGTCATTCATAATGAAAAAATTCAGGCTTTTTTTCCTATGAAAAAAACTAACCGAGTATAAAATTGGAGCTTGTTGAAGACAGTAACCAAACTCTTCTTGGCAGCAGTGAGGGCAGGATTTTATTGACTGTTTTGATCCTTCTATATAATGGACCAGCTCATCCTTTATTTTATATACCCTGCATATGTACATCCACCTCCCAGCCTGTAATGACAAGACACTACAAAACAGACCTGTTCCCAAATGTTCACAGATGTGTGGTGGCCTGACAATCCCTGT
>NW_026627292.1:0-273 GCF_030028575.1 Malurus melanocephalus
GACGAGGGAAGAGCGGGATGGATTTAAAAGGAGTTGCGTAGGGCACTAAACCCCGCAGGGGACAGCGCGGGGGACACGCAGGGGACACTGCTGGCGACACCCTGGGAATCCTGGGAAGTGGGACAATGGGATTGGGATGTCCCGGGAGAATTCCCTCATCGGGCCCAGTGAGGGACGGGGGTGTCACATCTGGATGGGGACACTCAGCCTGCATGGGGACAGGAGAAGATCACTCTCAGGGGTGTCACCGTGCATGAGGACAATGTGACACTG
>NW_026627292.1:2488-4457 GCF_030028575.1 Malurus melanocephalus
GGCTGCGGGAGGGAGGGAGGGAGGGGAGGCAGCGCGGGGAGCGGGCCCGGAGGTGATCGCTGGCTCGGCGCCCGCCGCAGGGGCGTTCGTGCGGGTCTGGCACGGGTTAAAACAGCCGGGCACCCAAATTCCTGCAGATCTGATACGGGTTAGAGATCTCGAGCACTCAAATTCCTGCAGATCTGGCACGGGTTAGAGATCCCGGGCACTCAAATTTCTGTGGGTCTGGCACGGGTTAAAGCAGCCAGGCTTTAACCGCAATCCCGGCAGATCTGGCACGGGTTAGAGATCTCGAGCACTCAAATTCCTGCAGATCTGACACGGGTTAGAGATCCCGGGCACTCAAATTCCTGTGGGTCTGGCACGGGTTAAAGAAGTCAGGGATCGCAATCCCGACAGATCTGGCACGGGTTAAGGCAGCCCCGGCACCGAAATCAATTCCTGCGGGCCTGGCACGAGTTAAAGCTCTTGGGCACCCAAATTCCTGCAGATCTGACACGGGTTAGAGATCCCGGGCACTCAAATTCCTGTGGGTCTGGCACGGGTTAAAGCAGCCGGGCACCCAAATTCTTGCAGATCTGGCACGGGTTAAAGCAGCCCGGGCACCGCAATCCCGGCAGATCTGGCACGGGTTAAAACTCCCAGTTACCGCAATTCCTGCAGATCTGACACGGGTTAGAGATCCCGGGCACCGAAATCAATTCCTGCGGGTCTGGCAAGGGTTAAAGCAGTCTGGGCACCCCAATCAATCCCTGCGGATCTGGCACGGGTTAAAGCAGTCTGACATCCCAATTTCTGCTGGCCTGGCATGGGTTAAAGATCCCGGGCACCCAAATTTCTGCTCCCCCCTTTTCCCGGGAGTTCCAGCAGCCCTGGCACGGGTTAAAGCAGCTGGGCACTTCAATCTCGGCAGATTTGACACGGGTTAAAGCAGCCGGGCAATGCAATGCCTGTGGATCTGGCACGGGTTAAAGCAGCCCGGGCACCCCAATCCCTGCAGTCCCGGCGCGGGTGAAGCCATCCCGGCACCCCAATCCCCGTTCCCGGCTGCTCCCCGCCTTTCCCGGCATTTTTGGAAACATTTAGGATCGCTGGGGCAAAGTCTCGGCTGTGCCCCATCCCAGCCCGTCCCCATCGCTCCAGGCTGGGTGGAGATCCCATAACCACTGGGATCACCCCAAACCCCTCTCCCTGCCCTCCCCAGGACCGGAATCCCCCCAAATCCTGTGCTCCCTGGGGCCAGGATCATCCCAAACCCCTCCCCCTGCGCTCCCCAGGACATGGATTCCCCCAAACCCCTCTTCCTGCTCTCCCCAGGATCGGGATCACCCCAAACCCTTTTTTCTGTACTCTGTAGGACCGGGATCACCCCAAATCCTGTGCTTCCCGGGACCGGGATCCCCCCCAACCCCTCTTCCTGCACTCCCCGGCATTGGGATCACCCAAACCCCTCTCCCTGCGCTCCCCAGGACCGGGATCCCCTCAAACCCTTCTCCCCGCTCTCCCCAGGATTAGGATCACCCCAAACCCCTCTCCCCAGGATTGGGATCACCCTTTCCCTGTGCTCTCCAGGACCGAGACCCCCCCAAACCCCTCTCCCTGTGCTCTGTAGGACCTGGATCACCCCAAACCCCTCTCCCCGTTCTCCCCAGGATTGGGATCACCCCAAACTCCTCTCCCCGCTGTCCTCAGGATTGGGATCATCCCGGGAATCTGCCCCAGCCCCCAACGCCCGCCCCGATCCCGCTCCACGGGAGATCCAGGCTGGAATGGCTGAACTCCGGGCCGGGGGTGGGGAGGAGGAGGCGGAGGAGAGGAGGAGGAGGAGGAGGAAGAAGAAAGGAGGATGAGGAGAAGGAGGAGGAGGAGGAGGAGGAGGAGGATGAGGAGGAGGATGAGGAGGAGGAGGAGGAGAGGAGGAGGAGGGGAGGGGACGGAGCCTTGCCCGGGGCTGGCGGGCGCAGGTGGC
>NW_026627293.1:0-4631 GCF_030028575.1 Malurus melanocephalus
AGCCTCAGATTAGGCTCTTCAATGACTGTGTCTTGAGTTTTCTTAGGCCCTGTCAGAGACCAGTCTGATTCTTATTTATGCCTCAACATATGTTCCACGAGGTAAAAGATAGCTTCCGGGAGCAGTGCGCTTGCAGGGAGCTCTGTCCCTCAGGTTTTGCCTGGCAGCCACTCATGGCACAGACAGCTTCCCCCGCTGCTCTGCAAGCGCCCTGCCCCCCTTACTAGTAAAGCAAATGCCCGGATGCCCGGAAAAACAGCGCGCGGAAAAAACGCGCGAGAAATCACGCTATGRGAGGGCGAGGCATATAAAAGCAGCTAACTGCGACACAACTGGGGGCCATTTTCCTTTAGAGTTCTTAGAGGTAGCGGGGCCCGCCTCGAAGGTCACCTTAGCCTCCCCCCGCTCCTTCACTTTTCCTTTTCTCCCTGTGGTCCTGCCTTCCCTGTYCGCACCTGTCTTCTCCGTGTGCTCTGTTTCGCCGCTTCCCCGAGGCATCTCGACCCTGCGTCAACCTCGTGTTTGCTGTCTTCCCGACGGAGCCGCCGCCTGCAGCAGCCGCTGCCCACAGCCGCGTGTCCAGCAGTGCCCGCAGCCCCAGCCGTGTGTCCAGCAGTGTCCGCAGCAGCCGCGTGTCCAGCAGTGCCCACAGCAGCCGCGTGTCCAGCAGTGCCCGCAGCCCCAGCCTGCCCACAGCAGCCGCAGCGATCTCACGAGTGTGCCCGTAGCCACGAATTCGTCTTCTCCGCTGTCGAGAAGAACACGCAGCCGCTGCTGTTTGGAAATCGCGCCCAGCTGCCTCAAAAGCCGCGCAGGCTCCTCGCAGTTCGCAGCACACACACGCACACACACACTCTCCTTCTGCCAACGTCGACGGGGTGCCTGGGGTACAGCGGTAACAATCTATCTCCTATTCTCTCTCTCTCCGTTTCTCCTTTTCCCTCTTTTCTATTCCCCCCTTGGTAGGAAGTAGTAGGAACACTTACCCTTCTTTATCAATAAACAGTTCTCAGATATAATATTGCCGCGTTTGCGCTTCATTTTTTGTCCAAAAAGTCTATTAAAAGAATCCTCCCCGACTCCCTCTTTCGAGCGGGACGGGACATTAAATTGGTGGCAGCGGTGGGATTTTTAGACAAAAAAATATTATATCTGCTTTAATTTGCTTAGTGTGTGTTTGTTTTAAAGAGAGATTCACTTAAGCATTGAAAGAAAAAAAACGGTGTGACCCTTCCTGAAATGTAGTACCTGTAACTGATTCACTGTGTATTCTCTCAGAGAGTGCTTTTGGAGTACTTTGAGACGTGTATAGTGTGACCCTCTCTGAGACGCATTCCACACCCCTTTCTGTAGCTCTTTGTGTAACTGCCTGTGTACCTGATAGTTTGTTCTCTCGAGTAGTGCTTTTGGGGGCACTTAGAGACTTTACAGTGAGACCCCACTCGAGAAGTATTTTTGTCCCCTTTTTGCAGTATATTGAATCATATTTAAAAGTGTGTTCTCTTAAGGAGTGCTTTGGGGCACTCAGAAATCTTACAGTAAGACCCTCCTCAAGAGTTGTTTGCCCCTTCTCGCAGTGTGCTGCGTTGTTTCTTGCAATGTCAGGCTGCTTGCAGCAGTTCTCCCAGAGGGTAGAACAATATTACCCTCCACAGGAGGTGGTGTGCGGTTAGTTAAAATCTTTTTTGTGTGTTTAAAAAATATTTAGTTCGAAAATTGAGCTAAAGTGTGGGCCATCCCAAAAGTCGTTTGCCCGCGATTCAGTGAACAATAGCAATGGATATCGTTGCCCGCCAAGAGAAAGCGGGCGGAGACCCGTCCGCCCCCTTGCTTGAGTTTCTAGAAGCTTTCAAAGCTAGACCCTCTCTGACTGAGTTAGAGTGGGCTGCAGAACACTGGCACAGCGTACAAAGCGTGGTAGATCGTATCACGGCTTTGCGATTGAAAGCAAAATCTAAACCGAGAAAAAGCAAAGCAGTTGTCTGTGCTGTGTTAGGAGCGGCACTCGCTTCAGCCGTGCAAGAGCGAGCAGCCCAGAGCCATAGAGAGACGGCCGTGATTAAAACTCTGAAAGCACAAGTTCAGTCCCTACAAGCCCAAGTAGCAGAGCTAGAAAGACAGCTAGAAAAAAGCAAAAATCAAAACAGGAGTTTGATACAAATGTTACAAAAGGAACTTGTTCGGGAGCCCACCATGCCGGCTGCTGCAGAAGCGTGCCCGAATGACAGCACGGCCGGAGCGCTCCCTCCGGCAAAACCCAAAAAAGTGCAGAAAAACTCGCAGACCCGGCCCGACGGCGCGGTCCGTCTGTGCCCGCTAATAAAAACTGAGTTTTTGTATGAGAATGATCAAGACCAAGCACCTGTAATTACAACGAAAGAAGTCCCCTTTACTGCTACTAAACTAGCCAAGTTAAAAAAAGATTTTAACAGACACCCCCAAGAATCAAAAACAGAATTTGTTTAGAGAGTTTCTTTGAGTGGAGAAGACCAAATCCTTCTTAGTAAAAAAGAAGCCGAAGGATATTAAGGACCTAGAGTGTTTCTTACCACCGGGGACCACCGAGCCCCGTGGTCCCTAACCCAGAGAGCAGCTTTTTAGGCTAGAAGTTTAAACCCTCTGGAGAGAGGTGATCCTCTAGCCATAAAATGTACCACAGATAAGATAGTTAAAAGTGTCCAAAAAGCAGCATGTATTCAAATGATGTATGAGCGTAAGCTAACTCCATTACAAGAATCACCTATGATGCTGAGAATAGATGCTAATCAGATGACCCCACTAATCAGAAGGCTTCCTGATTCTCTAAAACCAATGGCAATACAATTACAAGGGAAAATACAGGCTTTGGCCCCACTTGAGAGAGTGGCTGCTGCCTTGGATGGTACCATCTCCTCCCCTGCAGGAGATGGCACTGCTCGGGGAGGCAAGGTCTAGACTTGGGGAGAAGTAGCTCAAGAACTGATTAATTTTAAACAGAAATACAGTCCAGTAAAGCTAGTAGTCAACAAAGCARAGACTCTTGAGGTGAGACATGCAGGTTCTAGTCCTAGACTATCACCTAAGATTTCCCCACATTCTAACCAGAGTGAGCAGAAGCGTCCACTCACAAGACAAGGAATTTGGTCACAAGGTTTGCAAAAGGGAATCCCGAAAAGGCTAATGGACGGTCTCTCCACAGACCAACTAAAACAAGTAGTGTCTAAGTAGCCAAACAGGATACCCAATAAAAGAAGTGCAGAGAAGTATAACATAAARCCAGATACATCCCCCTTCATGGATCTAAGTGGAGATGAGAGTGCACCAAAGAAGTCATGTATAGGGAAGCTGAAGGCCTCACCCAGCTTAGGTGGAAGAGGGGCTGGAGGCTAGATTAGAAAACTCAAGATAGAAAATGATCATCTTAAGGCTTTGCTAACTGCAGCAGAATACAGAGAAAAATTGCTGCTTGAAAAATTGCAGAGGAGATACTCAGAGTAACTGTTTACCTCCCTCAGATTCCTATATGTATGAAACATGACCCACTAAGAATATCTCGGGGTGGACAAGAGAACCATATTAATTAAAATAGGGTGCCCCTTTAAAGAGAACACTGCTATAGTACAGTATGTTGAAATATGTTTGTTGCAATATTGTTAGTGTACTTACTGTTTCCAGAAATGGTATTTTATTTCTTTTGACAAAAAGAGTTTGATTTGCGATTGTGCTGAAGAGACCATTTAAGGTTGAAAAGGCCAGTTTTAACGTAAACACCTGTCCTGTCCTGTCTTCATCTATACTGATTCCTTTGCTGTCTTCACTGAATAGCTTTCATTCTGAGAACAGCATGAGTAAGAGGTCAATGGGATTCCAGTTTAGCAGAAAGAGAAGTAGCAAGACATCTTAGAATTTTCAAAAAAAAGTGACTTTGCAGTAGCATAGATAACTGCCGACTAAGCAGGAGATGATCCTGCAGCCAAATAGAACATCAGAGTGGATGAACTGATCAAACTTGTCCCATTGAACCAAGAAACAACAAATGAAAACTGAGAATACCTCCTAGAACCGCTACATGTAAAACAAAACCACACTAGAGTAAAAGACTTGTAAGATGAAACCCTTAAAAGCCTCCACTACATATAAGAAGAAAAGAACTATAAGAAGCTTAGCAAGTTAATTGTATTAGACCCTCTAAGAGATCAGAAAGGAAAAGGTATGTGTTAGCAGGAGTAGAAAAGACTACAAGTGGACTATTCCTTCATTCTGACATTACAGTTATATTCCCAGCTCTGAAAGAACAGAGAACCTGCTTGCTTATATTACAAGATAATTACTGTTCTTGTTATTGTTATGTTCTAGAAGTGAAAGAGCATGCTAGACTAAAATGTGAAAAACATAACACAAAAGTCGAGCAAGCTTTCATTTATCTGTAAATTATATTGTTCTATTGTTACATTGTTGCACAATGTTAAATATGTTAAAAAATCTAAATTGTTTAGATACCCCTACCTTTCCCTTCCTCTTTCTCCCTCTGTCTTTCACATTCCTTCTGACTGTCACTATCACCGTRTGAACAATGTTGAGTCACGGAGTAGTGTCAGAGACCAGTCTGATTCTTATTTATGCCTCAACATATGTTCCACGAGGTAAAAGAT
>NW_026627294.1:0-4919 GCF_030028575.1 Malurus melanocephalus
ATTTCAGGGCCTCCCGTGGCTGTTCCCATCTGGAGAGCTCTTCCCTCCCAGATGGTCCCTGCCGATCCCAGAACATCGGGAACGTCGGGAACATTGGGAACGTCGGGAACACGGAGCTCCGGCCCCTGTTCCCGATTCCTGAGTCATTCCCAGCCCCCGGATTCCTGGGAAACGGCTCCAGGACTGCTCTGGGAAAAAGGGGATGAGGGGAAAATGGGATAAAGGGGAAAGGGGATAAAGGGGAAATGGGATATGGAAAAATGGGATAAAGGGGAAATGGGATAAAGGGGAAATGGGATAAAGGCGAAATGGGATATGGAAAAATGGGATAAAGGGGAAATGGGATAAAGGGGAAATGGGATATGGAAAAATGGAATAAAGGGGAAATGGGATAAAGGGGAAATGGGATAAAGGGGAAATGGGATAAAGGGGAAATGGGATAAAGGGGAAAGGGGATAAAGGGGAAATGGGATAAAGGGGAAATGGGATAAAGGGGAAATGGGATAAAGGGAACTGGGATAAAGGGGAAATGGGATGAAGGGGAAATGGGATGCAGGTGGAAATGGGATAAAGGGGAAATGGGATGAAGGGGAAAGGGGATGAAGGGGAAATGGGATAAAGGAGAAATGGGATCAAGGGGAAAGGGGATCAAGGGGAAAGGGGATCAAGGGGAAATGGGAAAGTGGGGGAAATGGGGTGTGGGAATATGGGATGCAGGGAAAATGGGAAACAGGGAAAATGGGATGGAGCGAAAATGGGATGTGTGAGGAGATGGGAATTACAGGAAAATGGGATGCAGGTGGAGATGGAAAGCACGGGAGAATGGGATGCAGGTGGGAATGGGAAATGGGATAAAGGGAAACAGGGAAAATGAGATTCAGGGAAAATGGGATGCAGGTGGAGATGGGAAGCACGGGAACATGGGATACAAGAGAGATGGGATGCTGGGGGAGATGGGAAAGGGGCTGGGGCTTGGTTCCAACCTCCACGGGAATTTTGGGGTTTTATGGTGCCAGGTGAGGCTGGAGCCCCTCTGGAACYGGGCTGGGAGAGCTGGGAATGTTCCCCTGGATTGGGGAAGGATCCAGGGAATGCTCAGAGCCCCTTCCCGATCCTAAAGGRGCTCCRGGAGAGCTGGAGAGGGATTTGGGATAAGGGATGGAGGGATGGGACAGCGGGAATGGATTCCATGGGAAAGGTAGGATTTATTGGGATTTTGGGAAGGAATTCCCAGCCGGGCTGGAATTCCCAAAAAAAATCCCCGGGAGTGTCCCAGGATGGATTTGGGATCGGGGCTGCAATGGGATGGGATGGAAGCTCTGGGAATCCCATCCCAACCATGGCGGGATTGTGGGATGGTGGATGCTCCGAATCCATGGCGAGGGATTGGGATGGAAGTCGGAGATGGAAAAGGGAAGGGAGACCCTTCCTGGAGTGCCGAGATTGCCAGGGAAGGGCCTGGATCCCGAAATTCCTTGGCAGGGAGGAGTCGGGGTGGGGATGGATCCRATCTGGGGCTGGGAGAGCCGGGAATGGAGGGAATTCCCTGGGAAAGGGGGGATTTATTGGGATCTTGGGAAGGAATTCCCAGGGAATGTCCCAGGATGGATTTGGGATCGTGGGAATGTCCCAGGATGGATTTGGATCCCCCCGGGATCGTGGGAGCTGTCAGGGCTGGAACAGGATTGGATTCAAGGTCTTTTCCCACCAAACCATCCCAGAATTCCCAGCGTTTCAGGATGGTCAGATCCCGTGGGGGTCTCCCATGACCATTCCCAGTTTTTCCAGCAGGAATTCTGGGTCTCCCATCCCCATTCCCAGTTTTTCCAGCGGGAATTCGCCGGTTTGGGTGGGACCAGGCTGGGAGCCGTTCCCTCTTCCCGGCTCTTCCTGGGAATGCCAACTCCGCTCCCGGGATCTGCTCTTCCCTGGATTTCCCGGAATCCAGCGGGTGGGATAGGGGCTGGATGCGGAAACCGGGGTTTGGGGCTCCGGGGTGAGTCCCAGCTCACCGCCCACCCCCATTCCTAAATTCCCACAGAATTCCCGTTCCAACCCGGCACAGGGAGGAACTTTGGGATTTTGGCATCATTCAGTGGGATCTGGGATTTGGGGTTTGGAGACGAGCCGGAATTGCAGCGGCTCTGCCCGGGAGCCGTGTTTGGAGCATCCGGAGCGGTGCTGGGGACCAGTTCTGGTCTCAGTTCTGGGCGTTGGTTCCGGTTCTGGTTCTGTCGTTGGGTGCTGGACGCTGATTGTGGGTGCCGGCTCCTGGTTCCGGTTCTGGGTGTCGGTCCCAGTGCAGATTCTGCTCCTGGTTCCGGTTCTGGGTGTCGGTCCCGGTGCAGATTCTGGGTTCTGGTCCCGGTTCTGGGTGTTGGGTGCCAGCCCCAGTGCCGGTCCCAGTCCCATTTCTGGGTGCTAGGTCCTGGTTCCAGTGCCGGCTGTTGGGTTCTGGGTCCCAGTTCTGGTTTTGGATGCCAGTCCTGATTCCGGTTCTGGTTCTGAGTGCAGGATGCCAGTCCCGGTGCAGATTCTGGCTTCTGGTCCCGGTTCTGGGTGTTGGGTGCTGGTCCCGGTGCCGGTCCCAGCCCCATTTCTGAGTGCTGGATGCCAATTGTGGGTGCCGGCTCCTGGTTCGGGTGCCAGGTTTGGGTGCTGGGTGCCAGTCCCAGTGCTGGTCCCAGTTCTGGGTGCTGGGTGACAGTCCCGGTGCAGATTCTTCCTCCTGGGTCTGGGTCCCGGTGCCGGTCCCAGTCCCGGTTCTGGGTGCTGGATGCCGATTGTGAGTGCCGGCTCCTGGTTCCAGTGTCAGGTTTGGGTGCTGGGTGCCAGTTCTGCTCCCAGTAGCAGCAATGGGTGCTGGCTCCTGGTTCTGGATCTGGGTGTGAGGTGCTGGATGCCAGTCCTGGTTCCGGTTCCAGTCCCAGTTCTGGCTGCTGGATGCTGGTCCCAGTGCAGATTCTGGGTCCTGGTCCCAGTTCTAGGTGCTGGTCCTGGGGCAGATTCTGGCTCCTGGTTCCGGTTCTGGGTTGGGTGCCGGTCCCGGTGCAGATTCTGGCTCCTGGTTCTGGGTATTTGGTGCCGGTCCCGGCACAGATTCTGAGTCCCGATGCCCGTTCTGGGTTGGGTGCCAGCATTGGGTGCTGGGTCCCAGTCCCTGTTCCGGTCCCAGTGCCGGTCCCAGGGCCGGTCCCAGTCCCAGTTCTGGGTGTTTGGTGCTGGTCCCGGTGCAGATTCTGGGTCCCAGTGCCCGTTCTCTGTTGGATGCTGGCATTGGTTGCTGGGTCCCAGTGCCGGTGTCGATTCTGAGTGCTGGTTCCAGTCCCCGTGCTGGGTCCTGGTGCCCCTGTCGGATGTTGTTGGTGGGTCCCGGTGCCTCTGTTGGTGGCTGGATCCCGGTGCTGGTGCCGATTCTGAGTGTCGGTCCCRGTGCCAGTGTCCGGTGCTGGTTGCTGGGTCCCGGTTCCGGTGCYGCTGTCGGGTGTTGGATCCCGGTGCCGGGTGCCAGTTTCGGTTCTGGGTGTCTTAGTCCTAGTTTCGGTTCTGTGTGCCGGTCCCGGTGCCGATTCCGGATACCAGTGCCGGGTGCGGCTTCTGGGTCCCGTTGCCGGGTGCCGCTGGGGGTCCCGGTGCCGGGTCCTGGTGCCGGTTCCGGATCCCCTCCGGGTGCCGGTGCCGGGTGCAGGTGTTGGGTGCCGGTCCCCGGTGCCGGTTCCGGGTGCCGGTTCTGGGTCCCGCTGCCGGGTGCAGGTGTTGGGTCCCGCTGCCGGGTGCTGGTTCCCGGTGCCGGTTCCGGGTGCCGTTGTTGGGTCTTGGTCCCGCTGCCGGGTGCCGGTTCCGGGTGCCGGTTCTGGGTCCCGGTGCCGGTTCCGGGTGCCGGTGCCGGTTCTGATTCCCGCTGCCGGGTGCCGTTGTTGGGTCCCGGTGCCGGTTCCGGGTGCCGGTGCCGGGTGCCGCCGGTTCCCTCTGCGCACCCGCGTCGGTCACAGCAGGAAGCGCCGGCAGCGCGCGCTCGGCGCGGGGACAGCGGCGACAGCGGGGCCGCCCCGAGGGGACGGCGCCGACAGCGGCGGCGACAGCGGCCACCCCGTCCGTGAGTGCCGCCGTGTGCCGGGAACCGCGGCGGGGACCGGCCGGGACGAGCCCCTCACCTGGCGGGGGCGGGCGCGGGGCGGCTCCCGGGAACGCGCATCCCCGAGAACTCCCGGCGACACCGGCACCGGTGGCACCGGGATGGGCGGGGGGGTCCCCAAAGTGTCACCGAGGTGCCACCGGGGCCGGGCTCGGGGACAGCGCCCGAGGGAGCGGCACCGGGGCGGGCGGGGGAACCGAGCGTGGCCAGGACGCACCGGAGGAACTTCCTGGTGCGGGGGCGGCCCCGGGGCCCGCGGGGAATTTTCCGGGTGTTCCCGGCGGGAGCGGTGGGGGTGACATGGGGGTGACACCGAGGGGACACCGAGGGGGCCGTGGTGGCCGCCGGGCTCGGTTTCGTTTCCTCCCCATCCCCGTGCCCCGGGGTTGCGTCACGGGGAGCCGGGGACAGAGCTTGGGGAAGTGTCCCCAACCCGGAGTGGGGGAGGGGACAGAGATTTGGGGGGGAGGGGACACATCGGGACCCCCCTGTCCCCTCCTGTCCCCTCCTGTCGCTGCTTTTCCAGCTCGGGAAGGGCCGGGAATGGGATGGGAAGGTTTGGGGGAAGGACGGGATCGTCCCTCGTGTCCCTGTGGGGTTTGAGGGGACGGTGGTGGCCCTTCACGGGTTGGGTGTCCCCAGCCTTGGCCATCTGGGGACATTGGGATGGTCCCTGGGACATTCCATGGGATTTTCTGTGGGATTTCCTATGGGACATTCCATGGGATTCTCTATGGGATTCTCCATGGGATTCTCAATGAAATTTTCTATGGGATTCTCCATG
>NW_026627295.1:0-1837 GCF_030028575.1 Malurus melanocephalus
CCACCGAGCCCCAATGCCTGCTGCAGCTCACTGCAAGCCTGTGAATCACACCAAAGTTACTCTCACCCCTTCTCAAATTAGGCTGCTCCAGCACCAACTGAATGGGCACAATATTTGAGTTCCGTGTTGCTTAACAACCTCACGCAAACGGCAACAAATTGTTCCTTGACATTTTTTGGTGCCTGCAGGAAACAGAGACTCGACAGATGGAATTTATCTGTTGCTCCCTCCTGGCTGAGAAGCTTTGCATCGCTTTCGTCCTCCAGGGGTTGCACCAGGGGAACCTGAGGTGAGAGCACTGACCCAAGTTTTGATTCAAACAGCAGGACAGGGCTCGTTGCTTTGAGGACCTGCTCCATTTCTAAAGCTGCTCCATTCTCAGCTCAGTGGCTTACAGATTTTGCTCGGCTTCCCTTTCAGCTGTTTGTAGGTTAAAGTGATCTGTGATAACCATTTCCCCAGAATTAGTGTGGTGCTTCCTCAGCATGTGCTTATATGGCATTTTCTTGCTTTGTGGCTGGATTCAGTGGGGTTTGCATCACTCCCCATGGCCTGATGGCTACTCTGAGCTCAGTTTCCTCCAGACTGGTAAAGGAAGGATGCCTGGTAACCACACTGCTGTGTAAGATTTCTAAGAATGTGGGTTTCACTAATCTTTCTGACAAAGCCCTSTCTACTGTAGTTCTACCCCTTTTCACTCCTGGGATGTGGAGGAGGGACTGGAGAGTTCCTGCAGCTGCCAGCCCCCTGTCAGCACTCCCAAGGGAAKGGCTGGAGCTGTGTCAGGGCAGCTTTAGGTTGGAGATCAGGGAAGGTTCTTCCCCCAGAGGGTGCTGGGCACTGCCCAGGCTCCCCAGGGAACGGTGACATTCCCAAATCTCCCAGAGCTCCAGGAGTGTTGGGACAGCACCCAGGGATGCACAGGGTGGGATTGCTGGGGTGTCTGTGCAGGGCCAGGGGCAGGATCAATGATCCCTGTGGGTCCCTTCCATCCCAGGATATTCTCTGRTTCTATTCTATGCCACACCTGAGCAGGACCTGGGCACAGCASAGATCTGTGAGCTCTGAGGGAAACCCTCTGGATCTCCACCCTGGCTGTTCCATGCCACAAATGAAATGATTGCACCTCAATTACTCAGTACTGTAAAATGAATAAATGTTAACCAGGATCAAATAAATGGTGAGCAAGTACCAGAATTATGAATGAAAAGCAGTTATGAAAGCTGTAAAAGATATCCCATACATATCCCATCTTGCCCTTTATGTGACATGTTKATGATCCCTGGTGGAAAGCAGACCTATAAAAAGGTTATAAATTAGAAAACAGTGATRAGCCTTACAAACTCTCTCTGTCAAATATGTTATTTCAGATGGCAACTGTCTCCACTCTGGTTCTCAGGCTCCTGTTGCCATAGAGCCCAGGCCTCGAGCCAGCAATCCCTCCAAACTGAACGGGAGCTAAATGTCACCTCTGGGCATTCACTGTGGGGCTCCCACCCTTCAAACCATCCTTGGGGGGAATGGAAAGGCAGATCCCAAGGGCTGCTCACATCCCAAATTTCTGCTGAGGAAATGGGGGCATCTGGGCTGCCAGGAAAGGTCCAGCACATCCAACACCTTGGTGAAGATCCAAATGGTCCCAGGGAATCCAGACTAGGGGGAGACTTGACAGTGCTGACAGTCCTGGGGGCACAAGGACAGGGGCATGGAAAAAAGGGAGGGCAAAGCACTGAGCCTCTGGGTCCCTGTCCTCAGCACAATCCATGGACAGAAGCACTGAGTCATCCCACTTCTCTTTCCCCCTGAAGCAGGAAGTGCTGGTTCCAAAGCCTCTCTG
>NW_026627295.1:2704-4636 GCF_030028575.1 Malurus melanocephalus
GTTGCCACCAAGGGCTCCTGGATGGAGCACCATGAACAAGCCCCTCTGTTAGAACTTGAACTGGAAATGGTAAAAATGTGAGTGCTGGATGAAGGAGGAGGCAGAGCTGCAGCACTGAGGAGCTCCTGCCTGGGTGACTCAGCTGCCTGTGCTCACAAACCCCAAATGTGGCCCGAGTCTGGATGTTCCTGTGCCACCCAGGGAAGAGTGAGAGTTTAATCCTGTCAGCCTTTTCCCACAGATGGATCCTGCCTGTCACCTGCCACAGCCCTGTGACGATGAGCTGGGATGCCTGGGGTCACATGAAGGGTGACATGGATGCTGAGAAGCCACACCAGGCTGTCCCAAAAGGTTCTGCAGAGACTTGGCTGCTCTTCCTGAAAGGAACAGGGCAGGCTGGGGCCTCGACTCCCTGCCACAAAACCGTTTTTTTTACGAAATTCTGAGATGAGGAGACCTCTGACTCAGGTCACTTCAGAGATGGAGCAAACCAGATTTGTCAGGGCTCCATTTCCACTCCAGGGGCAGCTCTGGGGGCTCCTCCCCTGACAGGGGATGGCAGCAGGAGCACCCAGCAGCCCCGGGGCACTGCCAGGGGTTGTGCCAACGTGTGGCAGCTGCTGGACAGGAAACTCTCACAAGAAAAGGACAACTGGAAGTGGAGGGTCCAGGAATCCTGGACAGATGCTGTCAGAAATGGCACCAGGAGGGTTCAACAATCTCCTTAGACATTTCCTCTCTCTGTGCTTTCAGGTGTTGCACATCTCAACAGAGGTGGGAGGGTTACCAGCCAGCCATAAAAGATATCCCATACAGATGGACAGGGAACACAACTGCCAGGAGGTGCTTTTTATGGAAGAAGGTTATGAACCCAGCAGCTCAGCTTCCATCTCCTCTCTCTCCCCTATCCTGTGTACCTGACTTTTATGTATTTCTGAAGAGATTTTGGTTTCCAAGAAGCTGATTATGTAAATAAATGCAATATGGGAACTTAAACCAGACCCTTTATGGTCAAACCTCAGCATGGTTTTCTTGTCTTAGAATATTTCGGCTGTATTTGGAAATTGGTTTATTCACTGTCTCCACTGAGAGACAATCCCCAGGAAATCTAACACTACATTTACAGTATTAATGGGCAAATTTCAGGTAATTCAAAAGAATGAGTTTTGAGTTTTTTAAAGCCTTGGGTTGAAATGCAAAGCAGTGGATAATGACAGAACAGTCTGGGCTGGCAGGGACCTCAAAGATCATCTCATTCCACCCCCTGCCATGGGCAGGGACACCTTCCACTATCCCAGRCTGCTCTGAGCTCCTAAATACACCCATTTCTCAGTTATAACCAGCAGTTCCTGAGCTGAATTTGGGACCCTGGGAGGGGAAGTGACAGACAGAAAAAGCCCAGCTCACCTGTAGATGATGTTGAGCATGCTGTGCTCACAGTCATTAGTGCTGTAAACACTCAGCTTGTCCAGCAGGTCCAGCAGATGAGTGGAGAAGTTGCTGTCAAACTTGTTGATGGTGGCTTCAAAACCAGATGTGAGGTGCAGGCTGTCAGCATGCTCTGCTAAAAGCTGCCAAGACAGAGCCAGAGCAGCCCCAGGTGTTTGCTGATCTTGCCAAGGAGCTGCCATTACCCCCTCCATTCCCACACCTGCTCAAAAATACTGCCACAAAACTCCACAACTGCTCAGCCTCTAAAATAAATATTTCTGAATCCTTGGTGGTTAAAATCCCTGCTGTACCCAGCCTGGGAGAAGCCCAGAGCAGATCCCAGCTGAGTTATCCACAAACTCATGCTGCCATTACTCATTTTGAAGGAAAAGCTGTGCTGCCTCAGACAGGCTGTGACCTCTGGAGCACTCTGAGTACACTTTGATCTGTGCCAGAGGGGATCCCAGGGGAGCAGGAGGATCTGCTCACCACAGAGCTCAC
>NW_026627296.1:0-1497 GCF_030028575.1 Malurus melanocephalus
ACCCCAAAACCCCACCTGGTTCCGGGCTGAACCCTGCATGACGACAGCAGGACGCACGGAGAGCGGGGGCACGGGCAGCACGGTGCACACCATCCACTCGGGCCGGGCGAATTTGGGGTCCATGCCCAGCACGAAGCACTCCTCGTCCGAGATGCGTTTGAAGATCTCGTGCACCCGCTCGGGGCTCAATAGGATTTTTTTCTCCTGGGAATCCTCGTTCACGTGTTTCCACTCGGCGTAGAGCTCCAGCCCCGAGCGCCGGATGCGCGGCTGGTAGCGCCCGCAGCCGCCGTGGCCCTGGAATGGGGAGAAAATGGGGTGAAAAGGGGAAAAAACGGCATTAATGGGGTCAGAAATGGGGAAAAAATGGGTTAATGGGGTCAGAAATGGGGAAAAATGGGAAAAAAACGGCATTAATGGGGTCAGAAATGGGGTCAGAAATGGGGAAAAAGCGGCATTAATGGGGTTAGAAATGTGATAATGACAGGGGCTGGTAGCGCCCGCAGCCACCGTGGCCCTGGAATGGGGGAAAATGGGAAAAAATGGGAAAAATGGGTAAAAATGGGAAAAAACGGGAACAAATTGCATTAATGGGGCCAGAAATGGGGTTAGAATGGGTCAATGGGGTCAGAAATGGGGTCACGTGGTGTTAATGGGATAATGACAGGGGCTGGTAGCGCCCGCAGCCGCCGTGGCCCTGAAATGGGGAGAAAATGGGAAAAAATGGGAAAAATGGGAAAAAATGGGAAAAAACGGGAAAAAAACGGGAACAAATTGCATTAATGGGGCCAGAAATGGGGTAATGAAAGTGTTAATGGGGTCAGAAATGGGATAATGACAGGGGCTGGTACCGCCCGCAGCCGCCGTGGCCCTGGAAATGGGGGAAAATGGGGTGAAAAGGGGGAAAAACGGCATTAATGGGGTCAGAAATGGGGAAAAATGGGAAAAACGGCATTAATGGGGTCAGAAATGGGGTTAGAATGGGTTAATGGGGTCAGAAATGGGGTTAGAAAGGGGCTGGTACCGCCCGCAGCCGCCGTGGCCCTGGAATGGGGGAAAATGGGGTGAAAAGGGGAAAAAAACGGCATTAATGGGGTCAGAAATGGGGTTAGGAAAGGGGCTGGTAGCGCCTGCAGCCGCCGTGGCCCTGGAAATGGGGAAAAATGGGGTGAAAATGGGAAAAAACGGCATTAATGGGGTCAGAAATGGGGAAAAATGGGAAAAAAATGGGAAAAAACGGCATTAATGGGGTCAGAAATGGGGTCAGAAATGGGGAAAAAGCGGCATTAATGGGGTTAGAAATGTGATAATGAAAGGGGCTGGTAGCGCCCACAGCCGCCATGATCCTGGAAATTGGGGAAAAAATGGGAAAAAATGGGAAAAAATAGCATTAATGGGGTCAGAAATGGGGAGAAATGGGGTGAAAATGGGAAAAAACGGCATTAATGGGGTCAGAAATGGGGTAATGAAAGGGGCTGGTAACGCCCGCAGCCGCCG
>NW_026627296.1:2797-4709 GCF_030028575.1 Malurus melanocephalus
AAAAAATGGTGTTTTGGGGTTAAAAAAATCAGAATTTTGGGGGTTAAAATGGTGTTTTGAGGCTTAAAAAATGGTGTTTTGGGGTTAAAAATGGTGTTTTGGGGTTTTAAAATCAGAATTTTGGGCGTTAAAATGGTGTTTTGGGATTTAAAAATTGTGTTTTGGGGTTAAAAATGGTGTTTTGGGGTTTTAAAATCAGAATTTTGGGGTTTAAAATGGTGTTTTGGGGTCAAAAAACCAGAATTTTGGCGTTTTAAAGTGGTGGTTTGGGGTTAAAAATTGGTGGTTTGGGGTTAAAAAAGGGTGGTTTGGGGTTTAAAAATTGTGTTTGGAGTTTAAAATGGTGTTTTGGGGTTAAAAATGGTGGTTTTGGGATTTAAAAACTGTGTTTGGGGTTTAAAATGGTGTTTTGGGGTTAAAAAATGGCATTTTGGGGTTTTAAAATGGTGGTTTAGGGTTAAAAATTGGTGGTTTGGGGTTAAAAAAATCAGAATTTTGGGGGTTAAAATGGTGGTTTGAGGTTGAAAAAATGGTGTTTTGGGGTTAAAAATGGCATTTTGGGGTTAAAAATGGTGGTTTGGGGATTTAAAAATTGTGTTTGGGGTTTAAAATGGTGTTTTGAGGCTTAAAAAATGGTGTTTTGGGGTTAAAAAATGGAATTTTGGGGTTAAAAATGGTGGTTTGGGATTTAAAAACTGTGTTTGGGGTTTAAAATGGTGGTTTAGAGTTAAAAATTGGTGGTTTGGGGTTAAAAAAGGGTGGTTTGGGGTTTAAAATGGTGATTTGAGGTTTAAAAAACAGTGTTTTGGGGTTAAAAATGGTGTTTTCAGGGGTGTTTTGGGGCTTAAAAATGACATTTAGGGGTTTAAAATGATGGTTCGGGGCTTAAGATGGTGTTTTGGAGTTTAAAAAATGGTGTTTTGGAGTTTAAAAAACGGCTTTTTGGGGTTCAAAATGGCATCTTGAGCTTTAGAAATGGTGGTTTGGTGTTTAAAATTACGGTTTGGGGTTTAAAATGATGGTTTGGGGGTTGAAAAATGGCGTTTTGGGGTTAAAAATTGTGTTTTGGGGTTAAAAAATGGCGTCTTTTGGGGTCGTGGTGTGGTTTTGGGGTCATAAAAGGTGATTTTAGGGTCACCAAAGGTCATTTTGGGGTCACAAAAGGTCACTTTGGAGTCACAACAGGTGATTTTGGGGTCACACAGTGTCTGGTGTTGCCCCATTGTGGTTCCTCAACATCTCCAGAACTTCGAGGGCCACCCAGGGTTGACAACTCTGTGTCCCCCACTTTGTCACCTCCCCTTGACCCCCAGCACCCCAAAACTGCCCCAAATCCCCCCAAATTTTGGGGTCCTTCATCTCCATCACCTCCCCTTGACCCCAAACACCCCAAAACTCCTCCCAAACCCCACCTGGGGACCCCCAAAATGCCCCAAACCCCACCCTGGGCTGTCCCCATGTCCCCAAGGTGCCACCATGGGGCCATTTGAAGGTGCAGCCACCCCAAAACTCCCCAAATTTTGGGGTTTCACATCTCCATCACCTTCCCTTGAACCCAAAACTCCTCCCAATCCCCACCTGGGGACCCCCAAAATGCCCCAAACCCCACCCTGAGCTGTCCCCACGTCCCCAAGGTGCCATTTGAAGGTGCAGCCACCCCAAAACCGCCCCAAATCCCCCCAAATTTTGGGGTCCCCATCTCCATCACCTCCCTTTGACCCCAAAACTCCTCCCAATCCCCATCCAGGAACCCCCAAAATGTCCCAAACCCCACCCTGGGCTGTCCCCACGTCCCCAAAGTGACACCACGGGGCCATTTCGGGGCACAGCCACCCCAAAACTGCCCCAAATTTTGGGGTTTCACATCTCCATCACTCCCCCTTGACCCCAAAACTCCTCCCAATCCCCACCT
>NW_026627297.1:0-989 GCF_030028575.1 Malurus melanocephalus
AGAATTTATACAGAAAATCAGGAAGGGAATGGAATAAAAGGTAGCAGAGATGCCTCCATTTATGGACCATCTTCATACTGATTTGCTCAATTCCAAATTGCATTTTTAGCAGTAATATCGCCCAAGCAGTTTGGCTTTTCCCATTTCCCCCAAATCCCCATGTTTGGATTTTCCCATTTCCCCCACTCCCCGTTTTTGGATTCCCCCAAATCCCAGTCTTTGCATTCCCCCAAATCCCCGTCTTTGCATTCCCCCATTTCCCCCAAATCCCCGTGTTTGGATTCCCCCATTTCCCCCAAATCCCCATGTTTGGATTTCCCCATTTCCCCCAAATCCCTGTGTTTGGATTTCCCCATTTCCCCCAAATCTCTGTGTTTGGATTCCCCCATTTCCCCCAAATCTCTGTGTTTGGATTCCCCCATATCTCTGTGTTTGGATTCCCCCATTTCTCCCAAATCCCCGTATTTGGATTCCCCCCTTTCCCCCAAATCCCTGTGTTTGGATTTTCCCATTTCCCCCAAATCCCTGTGTTCGGATTCCCCCATTTCCCCCAAATCCCTGTGTTTACCCCCATTTTTGGGGGAATTCCACACTCAAATCTCACAAAATTTCTGTGCTAAAGGGTAAAAAATAAAAACCCCAAATGTCATTTTGGGGTTGTTTTTGAGCTTGGGGGGTTTGGAGCTGAGCAGGAGCTTTACCCAAAGCAGCTCCCGGTGTTTTCCCAGCAAAAGCAAAATCCAATTAAAGGGATTTGGATTCCTCCTCAAGCAGGCAGCAAGAAAAAGGAGTTGAAATAAAACACTGAGAGAAACCTTCCTTTGCTGGATAGAAATTTTTWAAATTTAAATATTTATGYTGAAAATCMCCACCACAATTGTGTTTAATTCCATTTTGCAGGCATTGGAAAGGAATAGAAACGGTGAGCTAAATGAAATCTAATTTGAGCCAGGTCCCTTAATTCAAGTTAAAAAGTTCTGTATTTATAT
>NW_026627297.1:5197-6329 GCF_030028575.1 Malurus melanocephalus
TGGTGTGATTTAATTCATTCCTGGTGCTTCGAAACAACAGGAATTCAAACCCAGGAATGCAAACCCAGAAATTCAAACTACAGCAATTGAAACACGGGAATTCAAACATGGCAATTCAAACACAGGAATTCAAATCCAGGAAATCAAACTACAGGAATTCAAATCACAGGAATTCAAATCCAGGAATTCAAACCCAGGAATTCCAGCCTAGGAATTCAAACATGGAAATTAAAACACGGGAATTGAAATCCAGGAATGCAAACACAGGAATTCAAACTACAGGAATTCAAACATGGAAATTGAAATCCAGGAATTGAAACCCAGGAATTCAAACTACAGGAATTCAAATCCAGGGATTCAAACTACAGGGATTCAAACTACAGGGATTCAAACTACAGGGATTCAAATCCAGGAAATCAAACCCAGGAATTCAAACCCAGGAATTCAAATGACAGGAATTCAAAAACAGAAATTCAAACACAGAAATTCAAACTACAGCAATTCAAACTACGGGAATTCAAACCGGGGAGCTCAAACTACAGGAATTCAAACCCAAGAATTCCAACTACAGGAATTCCAACATGGGAATTCAAACCCGGGAATTCAAACTACAGGAACTCAAACCCAGAAATTCAAAGTACAGGAATTCAAACATAGGAATTAATTGAAGCGACAGGAATTCAAACCCAGAATTTAATTGAAACGATGGGAATTCAAACATTTCCCTGTTTGCAGCCTGAACCTGAGGCTCTGCTTCACCACCACAAAGCTTTTCCACCAAACCCTGTGAAAGAGAAAAAAAATAACCCCCGGGAGTGCTGAGACAAGATGGTGCTCTCTCAGGTTTAAAAATGCTCCGAGCATCTGTTTTTTTGCAAACTCCCGCTGTCCGCCCTCACGGAATTATTCCCGGCTGCCTGGGTCTGCCTCGTGTCTGCCGGCAGCTCTCTCTCTGCGCTGCCAAAAGCCTTCCCGAGCTCYTTTCTGGCCATTTAAAGTGAATTTCTCAGCGTTTTCCAGACGTTCTTTGTCAGTTTTCCCAAGCTCCCGGAATTCCAGGTGGAATTTCGGGTGTTAGCAGCCACTTTTCCAGCCTTTTTTTTTTTTTTGTCCTTTTTATTCCTTTTCCTCT
>NW_026627298.1:0-1492 GCF_030028575.1 Malurus melanocephalus
GGGATCCGGTGGTCCCGATGGTCCCGGTGATACCGGGGAGGGTCCCCGGTAATGTGGGGAGGGGTCCCGGTGATACCGCAGAGGTCCCGGTGATATCGGGGAGGGTCCCGGGGATGTGGGGAGGGGTCTCGGTGGTTTCGGAGGGGTCTCGGTGCGCTTTTGAGAGAGATTCGGTGGTCCCAGTACCGTGGAGAGGGTTCCCGGTACCGTGGGGAAGGGTCCCGGTAATGTGGGGAGGGGTCCCGGTGGTACCGCAGAGGTTCCGGTGATACCGGGGAGGGGTCCCGGTGATTCCGGAGGGGTCTCGGTGCGGTTTTGAGGGTTCCCGGTGGTCCCGGTGGTACCGGTGATACCGGGGAGGGTCCCGGTAATGTGGGGAGGGGTCCCGGTGATACCGCAGCGGTCCCGGTGGTACCGGGGAGGGTCCCGATTATATGGGGAGGGGTCCCGGTGATACCGCAGAGGTTCTGGTGGTACCGGGGAGGGTCCCGGTGGTGGGGGAGGGGTCTCGGTGCGGTTTTGAGGGGGATCCGGTGGTCCCGGTACCCGGTACCTCCGGTGGGGAGGGTTCCCGGTGTTCCCGGAGATATCGGGGAGGGGTCCCGGTGGTCCCTGAGGGGGTTCCGGTGATACCGGAGGGATCCCCATTATATGGGGAGGGGTCTCGGTGGTACCGCAGAGGTCCCGGTGATACCGGGGAGGGTCCCGGTAATGTGGGGAGGGGTCGCGGTGGCCCCGGGGTTGGGGATGCTCGGTTTGAGGTGGTGGGGGAGGGGTCCCGGTGGCCCCGGTACCGTGGGGAGGGGTCTCGGTGGCCCCGGTGATATCGGGGAGGGGTCTCGGTGATACCAGAGGGGTCCCGGTAATTTGGGGAGGGGTCCCGGTGATCTCGGGGTGTTCCTGGTAATTTGGGGAGGGGTCCCGGTAATTTGGGGAAGGGTCCCGGTGATCCCGGGCAATTCCCGGTGCAATTTTGGGGCGGGGTCCCGATCCCCCCGGTGATGGGGGAGGGGCTGCGGTCGATTTTGGGGGAGGGGGGCGTGCCCGGTACCGACCTTGAGGGGGGCGTGGCCCCAATTTGGGGAGGGGTCCCCAATCCCGGGGATCCCCAATTTGGGGAGGGGTCCCAATCCCGGGGGGGATTCCCCAATTTGGGGAGGGGTCCCCAATCCCGGGGGGGATTCCCCAATTTGGGGAGGGGTCCCCAATCCCGGGGATTCACCAATTTTGGGGAGGGGTCCCCAATACCGGGAATTCCCAATTTGGGGAGGGGTCCCCAATACCGGGAATTCCCAATTTGGGGAGGGGTCCCCGATCCCGGGAATTCCCCAATCCCGGGGATTCCCCTCCCCCCCCCCTTTTGTTACGGTTTGGGGTGCGTTTGTGACGTCACAGGGCGGGGATCCCCCTTTAGGCCCCGCCCCCTTTATTTTGGGATTTTTTTGGGGTTCCCCTCCCCCCTCCCAGTCCCTCCCAGTTCCCCTCCCCCCCC
>NW_026627298.1:2953-4853 GCF_030028575.1 Malurus melanocephalus
GGACTGGGAGGGACTGGGATGGACTGGGAATGGACTGGGATGGACTGGGATGGATATTGGGGTTACTGGGATGGACTGGGAGGGGAGGGGGATCCCCCCCACCCTGCAGGGGGTCCCCGTCAGACCCCAGGATCTGCGCAGGCGCCCCATCCGCATGGTGAACTGGGGGAACTGGGATGGACTGGGATAAACTGGGAGGGGATTGGAATAAACTGGGATGGACTGGGAGGGACTGGGATGGACTGGGATGGACTGGGACAAACTGGGAGGGGATTGGGATGGACTGGGATGGACTGGGAGAGGATTGGGATAAACTGGAAGGGGATTGGGATAAACGGATGGGATTGGGATGGGATTGAATGGGTTAAAAATGGGTTAAAAATGGGAGAAAATGGGGATTTGGGGTAACTGGTTTGTACTGGGATGGACTGGGAGGGGACTGGGATAAACTGGGATGGACTGGGATGGACTGGGAGGGACTGGGAGGGATATTGGGGTTACTGGAATGGGACTGGGATGGACGGGGATGAACTGGGAATGGACTGGGAGGGGACTGGGATGGATTGGGATAAACTGGGAATGGACTGGGATGGACTGGGATGGGATTGGGATAAACTGGGATGGACTGGGGTGGACTGGGAGGGGATTGGGATGGGATTGAATGGGTTAAAAATGGGTTAAAAATGGGAGAAAACGGGGATTTGGGGTTACTGGTTTGTACTGGGAGAGACTGGGATGGACTGGGAGGGGATTGGAATAAACTGGGATGGACTGGGATGGGATTGAATGGGTTAAAAAGGGTTAAAAATGGGAGAAAAATGAGATTTGGGGTTACTGGTTTGTACTGGGATGGACTGGGATGGACTGGAATGGACTGGGAGGGGATATTCGGGTTACTGGGAGGGACTGGGAGGGACTGGGATGGGATTGGGTTGGGATTGAATGGGTTAAAAATGGGTTAAAAATGGAGAAAACGGGGGATTTGGGGTTACTGGTTTGTACTGGGATGGACTGGGATGGACTGGAATGGACTGGGATAAACTGGGATGGGATTGAATGGGTTAAAAATGGGAGAAAATGGGGATTTGGGGTTACTGGTTTGTACTGGGAGAGACTGGGATGGACTGGGAGAGGATTGGGATAAACTGGAAGGGGATTGGGATAAACTGGGACGGGATTGGGATGGGATTGAATGGGTTAAAAATGGGAGAAAAATGAGATTTGGGGTTACTGGTTTGGACTGGGATGGACTGGAATGGACTGGGAGGGGATTGGGATGGATATTTGGGACACTGGGACGGACTGGGAGCACTGGGAGGGACTGGGAGGGAATTGGGATAAACTGGGATGGACTGGGAGAGACTGGGAGGGGATTGGGATGGGATTGAATGTGTTAAAAAGGGTTAAAAATGGGAGAAAAAGGGGGATTTGGAGTTACTGGTTTGTACTGGTTTGTACTGGGAGGTCACTGGGATCACCGGGCCGCTGTTTCTCCTCCCCGTCATTAATCTCATTAACGCCGAGCTCCTTTAATTGGGTTTGATTGGTTTTAATTGGCTTCGATTTAATCTCATTAACCCTCCCTGCTTGGTGGCCACGCCCCCTTGTCAATCAAACCCCACTGACCACGCCCCTTTCCACTCATTAAACCATGCCCCTCATTAAATATTCAAACATGACCACGCCCACTCACCTTTAAACAACCCCTCTCGCTGGCCACGCCCCCTCATTATAAATGCATCTTTCTACTTGACCACGCCCCTTTCTTAAACGACCACGCCCATTTTTTTCTGGCCACGCCCACCCAGAAGAAAAAAAACAAAACCAATTTTTGCCTCGAAACCCCCCCCAAAAAATCCAATTTTCCCTCCAAAACCCCCTTAAAAAACGGATTTTTTTT
>NW_026627299.1:0-1283 GCF_030028575.1 Malurus melanocephalus
GAGCCAGGGAGGCTGTGGGACCCCCCGGGACAGCTGGAGGGGGAAACCTCAGGACCCCCGGAGTGGGAAGAGCAGAGAGGGGCAATAGTGGGACCAGGGCAACCCCGGCAGTGGGGAGGAGCAGAGCCCTGTGTCCCCCAGCACCTCAAAGTGGGGAGCCCAAGGAGAGGGGAGCGTCGCAATTTGTGGGACCCTCAGCAGCCTGGAGAGGGTGAGGGGGGATTCCTTGGACCCCCTGTGCCCCAAAACAGAGAATAAGGGGAGAAGGACCCCTAGCACTCGGAAAATCCCCAGCACCCCCAAGTAGGGGAGACTGAAGAGGGGGAACTTTTCAGATTCCTGGGACTCACAGCACCCTGGGGAGCTTGGGGGCCAAGGAGAGAGGGGAACCCCCAATGCAAGAGTGACCTCCAGAATCCAGAACAGGGTGGAACCCCCAAAGGGCAGAGAGCAGAGAAAGAGAACTGTCTCTGGGGGGTCTTTTCTTTGGGCTGCATGTTGGTGTTGTGGAGGTTTTTATGTACCCCAGATGCCTGGTAACTTCTAGAGATGGACTTGGGCAGAGGGACCTTCAAACTCAATGTGCTAATCCCTCATTTGTTCCCCCAAGCAGGATTTCCCATTCCCCAACCTTGGCTGGATGGAGGAGGCTGTGATGAAGAGGAGGATGCCTCAGGACCCCCAGGCAGGTGAGGAGGCAGTGACAGCTCCTTTCTCCCTCTCTTCTTATCCATCTCCCAGCCCAGCATCGTTCCCGGCTGCAGGACAAGCCCGTTGCCGACGCTGTCCTTCCGGGAATGGATTTGGGGGATCTCCTTCCCCTTCCCTCTGGCATGGAGGCAAATCCCATCCTCTCCTTGTCCTTCCTTCCCCAGACAATGAGCTGAGGATGGAGACCAGGGAGGACAAATCCCCCCAACAGAACCTCATGGAAGAGGCCATTTTGTGCAGCTCCATGGCACAGGAATCCAATGAGAAGGAAAAGACATGGAGATCTTGTGCAAGGAGGGGCTCCAAACCCAGGCCTGGGTTCTCTGAGAGAAATAGACCCACCCAGTGCCAGGAAGGCACCCAGAGCTTCAGACGGGGCTTGGAGCTGGGAGTTCATGAGCAGCTTCACGCTGGGGAGAAGCCCTACAAGTGCTTGGAGTGTGGGAAGAGCTTCAGCCACAGCACCCTCCTGATCCGTCACCAGCTGATCCACACTGGGGAATGGCCCTACGAGTGTGGGGAATGTGGGAAGGGCTTCAGCTGGAACTCTGAACTGATCCGCCACCAGCGCA
>NW_026627299.1:3138-4747 GCF_030028575.1 Malurus melanocephalus
TGCCCCGGGAAGGGAGCGGGACATTGCCATCCCCACGGATCAGGGCTGGGAGCAGCACCTGGGCCAGGGGAAGGGAACACTGGGAGCGACTGGGAGCTACTGGGACCACACTGAGAGCTACTGGGAGTGACTGGGCTACACTGAGAGCAACTAGGAGAGACTGGGACCACACTGAGAGCAATTGGGAGCAACTGGGACCACACTGAGAGCAACTGGGAGTGACTGGGCTACACTGACAGCAACTGGGAGAGACTGGGACCACACTGAGAGAAACTGGGAGTGACTGCAGGCAATTGGAATCATGCTGAAAGCCACTGGGAGGAAGTTGGAGGGACTGGGATCATGCTGGGGGCAACTGGGATATACTAGGAGAGACAGGGAGTCACAGGGATCATACTGTGAGTAACTGGAACCGTGTCCAGACCAAGAGAACCCATGCTGGGATCATATTGGGAGTGACTGGGATCATACTGGGATCATTCTGGAAGTGACTGGGATTAGAGTACGTGTGAATGCAAATTTACTGGGGGGTTACTGGAAGCTGCTAGGCCCATGCTGGGAGGCAGCTGGGGACACACTGGGAGCATACTGGGAGGAATTGGGTTAATGCTGGAAGCAACTGTGAACAGCTGGAAATGCTGGGTGCACACGGGTGACAACTGGGATGTACTGGGAGTGACTGGGATAATCCTGGGGGCAACTGAACCCTGCTGAGGTAACTGGGAGTGCTGGGAGTGACTACCAAAATGTTCAGGGCAACTGGGATATACTGGGAGTGTGTGACTGGGGATGACTGGAGCCACACTGGGAGCCACTGGGAATGTGCCGGGGGATGGAGATGCATCCTGTGCCTCTTGGCACTGCCCAGAACAGCACCTGTGATGTCACAGCCCCTTCTATGATTTCACAGCCTTTGTGATGTCACAACCCATTCAGTGATCACTGCACTGTGATGTCATACAATCACCCTGTAATGTCATGGTCCATCCTATGATGTTATAGCCCACTCTATGATGTCACATAGCAAAGCAATGAAGTCAAAGCCCTTTCTGTGATGCCACAGCCCTCTCTGTAATTTTGCAGCCTGCTCTGTGATGTCATAAAGTCCCCTCCATGATGCCACAGCTGCTCAATGACCTCACACACAGCACTCTGTGATGTCATAGCCCAATCTGTGACCTCACACACTGCACTCAGTGATGATGTCACACAGCTCCTTTCTGCCATCACAGCTGCTCGCTGGCTCTGTGAYACAGCCMCAGAGGTGYMGCTCTGGCACAGCCCCCTCTGGRCCATGGCACAGCCCCTGCCAGTGCTGAGCCCTGGGAGCTCTGGCTGTGCCCTGCCCGTGTCCCTGAGATGCCCTGGCAGTGCCCCCTGTCCCCTGGGCCTGGCTCTCCCCTTTCTCTGGCCCTGCCTTGTCTCTGCTGGGATGAGCAGTTTTGTCATTGATATCTTGTCCCCACCTTCCTGGGGCCAATTCYTTCCCAGTCARGCTCCTGGARCAGMAKTGGCTYTCTCAGAGCCCAGCCAGAAATCAGCCCCTGAAGCAGCAGCTCTGCAGTGGTGGCCACCAGGCCAGCTTGGCAAGGGAGCCTTGTGGCCATGG
>NW_026627300.1:0-4677 GCF_030028575.1 Malurus melanocephalus
AGCTCTTTCCCAGATCAGGTAGGAAGAGCTTTAGTGGAAGCCTTGGCAGCACTCAGCTCTTTCCCAGACCAGGTAGGAAGAGCTTTAGTGGGAGCCTTGCACAGCTCTCAGGCAGGTGAGGATCTGACCTGCAGCTGGGGTGCACCACAGCTCATTTTCCTGCAAGCTGTTTCCTCCTGAACACTTGATCAAACCTTTGCAGCAACAACCTATGCTGCAMATTTAAAACCGAGGGGTGCAGGAGTCAGTAATTGCAAATATTCACTTCATGGTGAGGAGCAAAGCTGGAATGGTTTCTGTGGCAGTGGTTCCCTGGAGCGTGTCAAGCTGCCTAACTGAAGGCTCTGAAGTGTGCTGCTGTGCTGCCAAAGCTCCTTTTCACCATCCTCAGCACCACTCCACAGCAGCTGCAAATCTCTGATTTCAGCGTAATCACAGAAGAAATGATAATACAAAAAAAATCTACAAAGAAAGCACTCACACTTGGGAGACAGAGGCTTGGTGAGTGAGCATTTCAGACGTGGCAATTTGTACAGCGCAGCATAGACCTTAAACTTCTCAATGCAAGTGTATGTACAGGGATGGTTCTGCAAATTCCTCGTACTAGCTTTGTTTTCAAGTCTAATTGAACAGAAACTGCAAAAGACATACCAACACTTTGGGATTTGCTCTGAGTTGCAAAAAGGTACAATCAGAGAACCAAGAAAACACACATGGCTCCCAACAATGCTTACAGAGCCGTGAGGTGGAGCTAGCATATCCTTTATTACACCACAGCAGGTCTGAATGTTTTTCCCCTAGATAGTTAAATTAAGTTTTTATCATTACCTTCATCTACCACTATACTCTGTTATCCATGACTGAAGATGTGGAGGAAGTTTCAGGATGTCTCTGTTTCTGGTTTTTGTGTGAGCAAAGTGAATATAACGCATTTAACAAAAGAAAAATCCATTTGCAATTTTCCATTTATATATATCTATTAAAAAAAGAAAAAAAAGGGTTGATGACTTACTCATGTGACATGCAGCTATCAAGGACTAACCTAAATAACCTGCACTTTGCTCTATCCACATCTCATGCATTGCTGAAACAATGTATTATTCGTAAATGATGCAGCTACCAGAATCAGATGTAGAAAGCATATTTTCCCTGTGATTTGGCAAAAGCTTCCAAAATAAAAAGAAGCAAAGCTGATTAATCCACAGCACACATGATCAAGTGAACTTCATCCTCTGTGGACTTGGCTATGTTTAGGAGCAACAGTTAAAGCATTGTTTTTGCTGTGCTTCACACTAATTTTATTTCCCAGTTATTTCAGGGAGAACACCCACTGACTATCAAAATCAAAACAATTTATTCTAGGAACGTACGCAGTAAGTCCTCACAGGGAAGAAAAGCTTTAACAACTAAATGTTTGCCTTTAATGTTTTTTCTTGCATTTTACTAGTGGTACTACACCAATTATGTTCATAATGTTATGTATGGACATAGAGTTTTAACTATGTTTACAGTCAATCCAAAGTGTATTTCATACAGCTCCTTCCAATGGGATTCCATTCCACCCCTCATTCTTGGCCCCTCCATAAAATTCTTAATAAAGCACATAATTTATCGGTGGGATCCAAATATCCTTTTAAATCCAGAACACAAACTGTTCCCTCTGGCATTTATGCAGACTATCTGAGAATCTAATCATTCTAGGTATTCCATTAAGAGCCTAACACGTCCTTGCTGGGACTTCTGCTTATTTTTCTACCTGTGCTTTAGCTGTGAGCTTCTTACTCTCAAGGAATTCCAAGCACAAAGCTTTCAGTCCATGCAAGTCTGCCTAAAAGACCTGACCAAGCACTGCCCCAGAGAGAGAACAAAAATATTACATACATAACAATGCATCTAAATGTAATGTATGCATCTCCTTACAATAATTTATAATTATAATTTATAAATTTATAAATACTTTATTTAAAAAAAAAAACTCTTGGTCCTAATGTTTAATATCAGCCACTGTGCACAGAAAATTTTAATTGACTCGGTTAGAAACCAGAGAAACCCCCCACAAAAGGACAAGGTTCCAAAAGCAAGAACCTCATTCAACTCTTACCCTTGAGCTATATTAAAGGGTCTGAATTACTTGTAGAATTCTAGGAACTATTCCAAAGTGGAAATGGGTTAACTGCCCCAGGTAATGTCATTTATGCATGGGGCTGGTGCAGCCTGGTGAAGGAGTCCAGGTCAGTGAGGGAACAGTGAGAACTGAGACATGTTTGGTGCACCCCCCTTCCCAAAATCCTGCTCCATTCTGACCATGTTTGCATTTTATGGAAACACAAAGCCTTGTATCTCTTAAGTTAGCACTCAAAAGATTATTTTCCAAGGGCTAGGGTGAGTATTTAGATGGACTGATACACAAATAAGTCTGATCATTGCTGCACCCCTTGAAAGAGTTATGTGAACCAATGTTCTTAAATGGAATTTATTTGGAGATTCAATACCTTAACAAATGTAAAAAAAGATTAAGTCTGCCTTTTTACCACTGCAAAAGATAAATCTTTGTTTAATCTGTAATTTCTCAGAGGATTATTCACCGAGTTCCAGATATAAATTGTGTTAGTTGTTCATGCAAACTTGGAACACAAATCACGTTATTTATGGAGCTCTTAACCTACGAATAATAATTTACCAAACCAAAATTTTTCTACACATGAAAGATGAGTGGATTATCCACTGCATCCACTGATTTTTCAAGTCTCAAAACTAAGTTGGGGTTTTTTTTCAGGGTAAGAATGATAAGCTTTTACAAAGATTTACAAAAATATATAAAATTAAAGGATAAATCAGAATATAAAGCGACTCAGCTGTATGTATGTATGAGAAAAGCTATTTGGTTCAAAGAGAAAATTTTTTTATTAGTTTATTCCTTCTGCCTCTGTATCCTCTTGCACATGACTTTGTAGCACTTTGCAAAGCAAATTTCTGTTCTCATTCATATGTAAGGGCAGAGCTAGAAATCTGGCCCACAGAATCTTATTTGTCTGATAATTTAAATTCTTTAAACAAGTGGCTTCTGAAAAAAAAAAAAAAAAAACCTCTACAGGTTTTCTACACTGAAAAACCTCATTTCTTGCAGGGCTGTGCCTTGACACCAGATTTCTTCTGCAAGTATTATTGAAGGTCAGGGCCGTTCATAAACAACTCCCTCCTGAAAATTGTGAATTTTAGGCCATGGAATACAGGGGTGAGCTTTTACTGCTCAGTTTTAGCATCTTTGCAGGGGCACAGCACCCTTTAAAGTGTAATTTCAGTCAAATTTGGTTGAAGTTGACTGATGCCTTCAACAGCTCATTATTGGTAAGAAGAAGGATGGACAGACAAAGAGATGTGATCCTCTATATTTAATTTCTTTTTGAAAAAATACAGACAACTGAGTTCTTGAATTTGTAGCAAGACACTTAAAAGCTGCATCAAAATCCTTATTCATTTGCATGCCTGAAAAATACAGCATATGAAGGATATCATGCCTTAAATCAATAAAGGCTTTCTGTCTTCAAGGACCCATCTACGCACAACAGGATGGCCTTAGGTAAGAAAAAAAAACTCACAAGAACTC
This sequence comes from Malurus melanocephalus, assembly GCF_030028575.1. NCBI lineage: Eukaryota > Metazoa > Chordata > Aves > Passeriformes > Maluridae > Malurus > Malurus melanocephalus. The sequence goes on from NW_026627300.1 coordinate 3,608, forward strand.
AAGAAAAATCTATCAAAAACCATAGCAGTTTCTAGAATCAACAAATAGAGAAATCTGGATATTATGTTTTTTAATAACCTAATAGTTCAGAGAAAAAAATCTCTACCTTCTGTACATTTTCTGAAAAAACTCATCTGGAAGAAAGGCAACAAAAAAAAAAAAGAGGACATAGATTAGTGAAAAATCACACATTTAAACACACTGTTTAAATATTTCAGGAAAAAGATGTATGATATTATGCTATAGTGATATTCAGAGCATCTAATTAACTGCCTGATATTTAAACTGGTAGGCTTGAAGAAAGGCAGAGACAAAATATAGAGTGAGAATTGTAAAAGAAGCTTAATCCAGAGTCACAATGTTAAACTGCCAAGATAAACTGACCAACAATAATGGCAGAACAATTTTCAGTGGTAATGTATTTTGGGTTATTTATAAAAAGCCGAATGAGAAACTGAGTGCTGGCAATTTATCAAAACATCACTGTTTAGTTAAAAAAGGGGAGGTAAGTTTGAAAAAAATAATTGCATGAAAGATATTGTGCTGTAAAAGGAAACAAAGACAATCTTTACAAGTGAAGAGTAGAATAAATGTATTAAAGTTGATGATGGGTAAACTGCCACTCAACCTTTTCCTGTGTGAGGTGCCATAGTGAATCCACCAAATCTGATCACGCTGTCTGACTCTTTTCTGGCACACAGATTTATTTAATGCTGTGACACAATCTACTACCACGTGGTGTGGATAAAAAGAAAGCTCTTCAATAGAGATAAATGCACGATGAATGCAATGAATTGAAGGTCGCATATGCTTGGCAGGCAATACTTTGTTCTAATTCATTTTGAAAACACTTGAATGATGATTTAGCAATTAAATTATCTACTTGTAATACAACATAATTACACATTTTGGAAGATAGAGGCCAGTTGGCTTAATTCTTTCTAATGTGTGTTTAGACTTTGTAAGTCTACAATTAGCCTGCATATGGGTTAGCTGGTATTTTCTATTTAAAATTTACTTCTTAATTTTTTTATTCTTTGTTCTTCCCTCTCCCCCTTTTCTGAAATGTT
>NW_026627301.1:0-992 GCF_030028575.1 Malurus melanocephalus
CGAGCGGAGCCCGTGGGGGCGGAGCCGGTGGGGGCGGAACCGGGGGCGGCTCCGGGAGCGGCTCCTCCCGCTCCGGCGGCACCGGGAACGGGAACGGGAACCGGGAATGGGATCGGGAACCGGGAACGGGGCCAGGAACCGGGAATGGGATCGGGAATGGGATCGGGAATGGGGGATGGGATCGGGAACCGGGGATGGGATCGGGAATAGCGGGAATGGGAGAGGGAATACCAGGGATGGGATCGGGAATAGTGGGAATGGGATCGGGAACTGGGGATGGGATCGGGAATGGGATCGGGAACCGGGAATCGGGCTAGGAATACCAGGGATGGGGCTGGGAACGGGGGATGGGATCGGGAATGGGATCGGGGACTGGGGATGGGATTGGGAATGGGATTGGGGATCGGGAATGGGATCAGGAAGAGCGGGAATGGGGCCGGGAATGGGGCCGGGAATGGGATCGGGAAAACCGGGAGTGGGATAGGGAATGGGATTGGGAACTGGGAATGGGGCTGGGAATGGGATCAGGGGAACCAGGAATGGGGCTGGGAAAAGCGAGAATGGAATCGGGAACTGGGGATGGGATCGGGAATGGGATTGGGGAACACTGGGAATGGGATCGGGGCCTGGGAATAGGGCCAGAAAAACCAGGAATGGGATCCGGGAATGAGATCAGGGAACTGGGAATGGGATCGGGGAACTGGGAATGGGATTGTGGACAAGGACTGGAAGCGGCCCCAAATTCCTGGGAATTTCCCTCATTCCCAAATTTTTCCCGCCTGGAAAAGGTGCCGGGCTGGCTTGCTAACCCGGGAATGTTCCAGATGCTCCCGGCGGGAAATTCGGGATTTAATTAAAATATCCCAGAAATTAATTAATCGGGGCCGGGAATTCCCGGGAAGGGTCCCGATCCTAAAGGATTTGGGGCTTCCGTGAAGACCGGGAATCAGGAACGGAGCTCCGGGAATTCTCCAGGAATTCTCCGGGAATTC
>NW_026627301.1:3548-4578 GCF_030028575.1 Malurus melanocephalus
AAGGGACAGGGGACAGGGACAGGAGATGGGGACAGGAAAAAGGGACAGGGGACAGGGATGGGGACAAGGGACAGGGGACAGAGATCAGGGATAGGGGACAGGGATCGGGACAAGGGACAAGGACAGGGGACAGGGATGGGGACAAATGACACGGGACAGGGATGGGGACAAGGACAGGGGATAAAGGACAGGGATGAGGGATAGGGGACAGGGATGGGGACAAGGGACACAGGACAGGGAGGGGACAGGGACGAGGACAAGGGACACAGGACACGGATAAAGGATCAGGGATGGGGACAAGGGACAGGGGTAGGAAAAGGGGACAAGGGACAGAGACAAAGGAGAGGGAACAGGGACAGGGGATGAGGGATAAGGGACAGGGAACAGGGGCAGGGGACAAGGGACAAGGGAAAAGGGATAAGGACAGGGACAAGGGATAAGGGAGAGGTGACAAGTGACAAACGACAGAAGATTGGGGCAAGGGACAGTGGATAAGGGACAGGCGGAAAGTGACAAGGGGACAAGTGACAAGGGACAGGGCCAGGGGATAAGGATTAGGGACAGGGACAAGGACAGAGACAAGGACAGGGACAGGGACAGGTGACAAGGACAGGGACAGGCGACAAGGGATGGGATAAGGACTAGGGACAGGGCCAGGGGATAAGGATTAGGGACAGGGACAAGGGACAGGTGACAAGGATAAGGACAGGGACAGGTGACAAGGACAGGGACAAGGGACAAGGGACAGGGCTGAGGGACAAGGCACAAGGCCGAGGAAGGGGACGGGGAATGGAAAAAGGGAACAATAAAAAAAGGGAAGAAGAAAAAGGGAACAGGAGCAGGTGACAGTGACAGTGACAGCGACAATGACAATGACACCGGGCACGTGACCCCAGCACGCGCCTGCGCACGTGACCCGCCCCCCGCCCCCCCACTGGCGCCCCCTGGCGGGCCGCTCCCGCCGCTCAAATCTCGCGAGATCTCCCCGCCAGCGGCGGACCCCCCCTCATCCCCGCTGCCCCTCCGCGCG
>NW_026627302.1:0-1846 GCF_030028575.1 Malurus melanocephalus
TTTTTGGGGCAGTTTTTGTGCTGTCACCCATGGTGTTTCTGTGTTGGAGCTGCAGCACCGGGATTGGGAGGCTGGGGATGGAGAAAACGGGATGGAGAATGTGGTTCTGTCACCCTGTCAGTGCCAGCGGGGTTTTTGGGGCAGTTTTTGTGCTGTCACCTTTGTGTTTCTGTGTTGGAGCTGCAGCACTGGGATGGGGAGGCTGGAGATGGAGAATGGCAACAACCTGGCTCTGTCACTGCTAGTGGGGCTTTTTTGGGGCAGTTTTTGTGCTGTCACCCATGGTGTTTCTGTGTTGGAGCTGCAACACCAGGGTTGGGAGGCTGGGGATGGAGAACGGGATGGAGAATGTGGTTCTGTCACCACCAGTGGGGTTTTTTTTTGGGGCAGTTTTTGTGCTGTCACCCTCGGTGTTTCTGTGTTGGAGCGGCAGCACCAGAATTGGGAGGCTGGGGATGGAGAAAACGGGATGGAGAATGTGGTTCTGTCACTCTGTCAGTGCTAGCGGGGTTTTTGGAGCAGTTTTTGTGCTGTCACCTTTGGTGTTTCTGTGTTGGAGCTGCAGCACCAGGGTTGGGAAGCTGGGGATGGAGAAAACGGGATGGAGAATGTGGTTCTGTCACCCTGTCAGTGCCACAGCGGGGTTTTTGGGGCAGTTTTTGTGTTGTCACCCTTGGGGTTTCTGTGTTGGAGCTGCAGCACCAGCATTGGGAAGCTGGGGATGGAGAATGTGGTTCTGTCACTGCTAGCGGGGTTTTTGGGGCAGTTTTTGTGCTGTCACCTTTGGTGTTTCTGTGTTGGAGCTGCAGCACCGGGATTGGGAAGCTGGGGATGGAGAACGGGATGGAGAATGTGGTTCTGTTACCCTGGCACTGCCAGCGGGGTTTTTGGGGCAGTTTTTGTGCTGTCACCCATGGTGTTTCTGTGTTGGAGCTGCAGCACTGGGATGGGGAGGCTGGAGATGGAGAATGGCAACAACCTGGCTCTGTCACTGCCAGTGGGGTTTTTTGGGGGCAGTTTTTGTGCTGTCACCCCTCGGGGTTTCTGTGTTGGAGCTGCAGCACTGGGATTGGGAGGCTGGGGATGGAGAAAACGGGATGGAGAATGTGGTTCTGTCACTCTGTCACTGCCAACGGGGCTTTTTTGGGGCAGTTTTTGTGCCATCACCCCTTGGTGTTTCCGTGTTGGAGCTGCAGCACCGGGATTGGGAGGCTGGGGATGGAGAATGTGGTTCTGTCACTGCCAATGGGGTTTTTTTGGGGCAGTTTTTGTGCTGTCACCCTCAGTGTGTTTCTGTGTTGGAGCTGCAGCACCGGGATTGGGAGGCTGGGGATGGAGAATGGCAACAGCCTGGTTCTGTCACTGCTACCGGGGTTTTTTTGGGGCAGTTTTTGTGCTGTCACCTTTGGTGTTTCTGTGTTGGAGGGGCAGCACCGGGATTGGGAGGCTGGGAATGGAGAATGGGAACAGCCTGGTTCTGCCACCGCCAGCGGGGTTTTTTTGGGGTAGTTTTTTGTGTTGTCACCCTCGGTGTTTCTGTGTTGGAGCTGCAGCACCGGGATGGGGAGGCTGGGGATGGAGAAAACGGGATGGAGAATGTGGTTCTGTCACCCTGTCAGTGCCACAGTGGGGTTTTTGGGGCAGTTTTTGTGCTGTCACCTTTGGTGTTTCTGTGTTGGAGCTGCAGCACTGGGATTGGGAAGCTGGGGATGGAGAACAGCAACAGCCTGGTTCTGTCACCTTGTCAGTGCCACAGTGGGGTTTTTGGGGCAGTTTTTGTGCTGTCACCCATGGTGTTTCTGTGTTGGAGCTGCAGCACCGGGATTGGGAGGCTGGGGATGGAGAA
>NW_026627302.1:2876-4350 GCF_030028575.1 Malurus melanocephalus
AGGGAATTGGGGAATTCTGGGGTGTCAGGAATCAGGGAATGCTGGAATCAGGGAATGCTGGGCACTGTCAGAATCAGGGAATTCTGGGTGCCTTCAGGAATCAGGGAATGCTGGGCACTGCATGGAATCAGGGAATGCTGGGCTCTGCATGGAATCAGGGAACGCTGGGCTCTGTCAGGAATTAGGGAATGCTAGGCGCTGTCAGGAATCGGGAAATTCTGGGTGCCTTCAGGAATCAGGGAATGCTGGGCACTGCAGGGAATCAGGGAATGTTGGGGATCGGGGAATGCTGGAATCAGGGAATGCTGGACACTGCAGGGAATTGGGGAATTCTGGGCTATGTCAGGGATCAGGGAATGCTGGAATCAGGAAATGCTGGGTACTGTCAGGAATCGGGGAATTCTGGGTGCCTTTAGGAATCAGGGAATTCCTAAATTGCTGGAATCAGGGAATGCTGGAATCAGGGAATGCTGGACACTGTCAGGAATCAGGGAATTCTGGGTGCCTCCAGGAATCAGGGAATTCTGGGTGCCTCCAGGAATCAGGGAATGCTGGAATCAGGGAATGCCAGGCTCTGTCAGGAATCAGAGAATGCTGGGCTATGTTGGGGATCGGGGAATGCAGGAATCAGGGAATGCTGGACACTGTCAGGAATGAGGGAATGCTGGAATCAGGGAATGCCAGGCTCTGTCAGGGAATCAGGGAATGCCAGGCACCCCCAAACCTCTGTCTCCTGATCCCAAACAATAATTGCATTATGGTCTCCTCCTTCGTTGCTGATTCCCTGTGAAATCCCTGTGGGCTGTCCTAAGGGGATGATTTGGGATGGGGTCTGTGCTGTGGTGGCATTAAAAGTGTCCCTTTTGGTCCCTGAGGAGGGGACAACCTTTGGTGCTTCGGGTTTGGGGTAGAGCCAGCTCTGAATTGAGCTCCTTGGGTTGGATTTTAGGGTCTCCAGTGCACAAAAAATTCTCAGAATTCCATCCATTCCGGTGCTGGATAACGGGAGAATGGGAACATCCTGAGCTGCTGTTGAATTCCATACCAATGCTGGGAATTTGGGATGGAGAGGGCAGAACAGTGGTGAAAAGAGGGGGAGATTCCTGGGGGTTTTTAGGAATCCCAAATCCTGAGCTCTGTGTCTGTCCTGGCTCCCACCAAAGTGACCAAAATGGAAACCATTATTGGATTTCCCTTGGAACAGCTCTCCCGGGAAGTTCTGCATTTCCCTGCTGCTCCTGATGGATTCTGGCAGCTCTGCCCTCTCAATCCAGCTCGGAAAGCGCCGTTATCTCCCGTTTTCCTGGGAATTTTAACCATCTCACTCCTTTGTTCCCCATCTTTGCACCATTTCCTCCCCGTCTCTCAGACCTCTAAAAGTCGGTCCCGCAGTGAGAATTGAATTTCTTGGCATGGAAATTTCAGCTCAGAAATTGGAGCAGGCAATTTCTGGGAATGTTCACTGCAGCCATCC
>NW_026627303.1:0-1153 GCF_030028575.1 Malurus melanocephalus
GGGGAATTTTGTGGGCGGGGCTTGTCGGGATGGGCGTGTCCCCACCTGGGCAAAGTGGGCGTGGCTTTGGGGAAAAAATCTGGGGGCGTGGCTATGAGGGATGGGCGTGTCCACACCGGTTCGGAGTGGGCGTGGCTTAAAATTTTAGGCCAGAAAAATCCAATTTTTGGGCTGGAAAATCCCAATTTTTGGGGAATTTTTTTGGCGTGGCTTTGCGCGATGGGCGTGTCCTTGCCCGGGGCGGAGTGGGCGTGTCCCGCTAAGCCCCGCCCCCTCTCCAGACCGCCTCAGCCGATCGTCGATCGCACGGATCCAGCGCAGCCTCCTCGTGCTCAGCCTGGACTCGCCCGTGCTGGCCCCGCCCACTGGGCGTGGTCCCGAGGGCGTGGCCGCTCAGGTGCTGCACGGGGGCGGGGCCRGCGCCAACAGCGCCAATCGCTGGTGGGACAAGACACTGCAGGTGGGCGGGGCTTCGTGCGAGGGGGCGTGGTCACACCTGGGGGGCGTGGCTTCACCTCCTCAGGTGTTTCAGGGCGGATTTTGGGGGGATTTTATTGGTTTTGGGGATTTTTTTTTTAAATTGTGGGCGTGGCCTCCGGAGTTCCTGGAATGGATTTTTGACATTTCTGAAATTTGGAATTTTTTTGGCTCAAAAATTCCTTTTTAAGGAAGATTTTTGGGATTTTTTTGTGGGATTTTTGGGGGGGAATTTTTGAGGATTTTTTTGGGTTTGGGGATTTTTTGGGGGATTGTGGGCGTGGCCTCAGGTGAGCTCACCTGTCTGGTGGGCGTGGCTTCACCTGCTCAGGTGTTTTGGGGCGTGGCTTTCCACCTGTGGCATTTTGGGGTGATTTTGGGGTTTTTGGGCTTAGAAATTCCCTTTTTGGGGTGGATATTTTAGAGTTTTTGAGTGGATTTTTTGGGGGATTTTTTTGGCGGGTTTTTTGGGGTTGTGGGCGTGGCCCAGGTGTGCTCACCTGTCCCGTGGGCGTGTCCCCAGCTGGTGGTCAGGCTGGATGAATTTGGGGTGGATTTTTATGATTTTTTGGGGGTTTTTTGAGCAGTTTTTTTTTGGGATTTTTTTGGCGGGTTTTTTTGGGTTGTGGGCGTGGCCCAGGTGTGCTCACCTGTCCTGTGGGCGTGTCCCCAGCTG
>NW_026627303.1:2859-4044 GCF_030028575.1 Malurus melanocephalus
AGGTGAGGGGCGGGGCCTGAGAGAGGGGGCGGGGCCTGGGACAGGTGAGCTGTCCCTGTCCCTGTCACTGTCCCTTGTCCCCAGAGCTCACGGGTCTCTCTGTGCCACCTGCGAGCCGCTGTCCCTGTGTCCCTGTGTCACTGTCACTGTCACTGTGTCACTGTCCCTGTCCCTGTCACTGTGTCACTGTCCCTGTCCCTGTCACTGTCCCTTGTCCCCAGAGCTCACGGGTCCCTGTGTGCCACCTGCGAGCCGCTGTCCCTGTGTCCCCTCTGTCACTGTCCCTGTGTCCCCTGTGTCCCCTGTGTGTCACTGTCACTGTCTCTTGTCCCCAGGGCTCACGGTTCTCTCTGTGCCACCTGCGAGCCGCTGTCCCTGGGTCACTGTGTCACTGTCCCTGTGTCCCCTGTGTGTCCCTGTGTCCCTGTCACTGTCCCCTGTGTGTCCCCAGAGCTCACGGGTCCCTCTGTGCCACCTGCGAGCCGCTGTCCCTGTGTCCCTGTGTCCCTGTCACTGTGTCATTGTCCCTGTGTCCCCCGTGTGTCACTGTCACTGTCCCCTGTGTCCCCTCAGAGCCCACGGTTCTCTCTGTGCCACCTGCGAGCCGCTGTCCCTGTGTCCCTGTGTCCCTGTGTCCCCTGTGTCACTGTCCCTTGTCCCCAGGGCTCACGGCTCTCTCTGTGTCCCCTGTGTCACTGTGTCCCTGTCCCTTGTCCCCAGAGCTCACGGGTCCCTCTGTGCCACCTGCGAGCCGCTGTCCCTGTGTCCCCTGTGTGTCACTGTCACTGTCCCTGTCCCCAATTGTCCCCTCAGAGCTCACGGCTCTCTCTGTGCCACCTGCGAGCCGCTGTCCCTGTGTCCCCTGTGTCCCTGTGTCACTGTCACTGTCCCCATTTGTCCCCCAGAGCTCATGGCTCTCTCTGTGCCACCTGTGAGCCGCTGTCCCTGTGTCACTGTCCCTGTGTCACTGTGTCCCCTGTGTCACTGTCACTATGTCCCTGTCCCCTCAGAGCTCACGGGTCTCTCTGTGCCACCTGCGAGCCGCTGTCCCTGTGTCCCTGTGTCCCCTCTGTCACTGTCCCTTGTCCCCAGAGCCCATGGCTCTCTCTGTGCCACCTGCGAGCCGCTGTCCCTGCGCCGGGTGCTCCCGGGCTGCACCGATCGGCTCCGCCCCCCGGGGCCGCC
>NW_026627304.1:0-1769 GCF_030028575.1 Malurus melanocephalus
AGGCTGGGCCTTTCCTACAGCCCAGATTTGACCTCCAAGGTGATCCTCACCTTTAGCCTGGAACTCACCTATAAACTGGGACCTCACCTCCAAACTGGGACCTCACCTCCAAACTGGGACCTCACCTCCAAACTGGGACCTCACCTCCAAACTGGGACCTCACCTCCAACCTGGACCTCATCTCACCTCCAGGCCTCAACACAACCTCCAAGCTGGACTTCGTTCCAAACTGGGCTCCACTTCTGGCCAAGACAACGTGTCACCTCCAACCTTGACTTTTCCTCACCTCCAACCCGAATCTCATCTCCCGCCAGGACCTCACCTCCAAAATAGACCTCATCTCCAACCAGGACTTTATCTCTAACCCAAATCTCACCTCTAGCCCAGACCTCACCTCCAGCCAGGACCTCACTTTCAGTCAAGACCTCACCTCCAACCAAAGCTCATCTCCAGCCAGGACCTCACTCCTGCCAGGACCTTGTCTCTAACCCAAAGCTCATCTCCAGCCAGGATTTCACCTCCAGCCCAGACCTCACCTCCAACCCAGACCTCATCTCCAACCAGGACTTCCTCTCCAACCCAAATGTCATCTCCAGCCAGGACCTCACTCCTGTCAGGACCTCATCTACAACCCAAATCTCATTTCTAGCCCAGACCTCACCTCCAGCCAGGATCTCATCTCCAGCCAGGACCTCACTCCTGCCAGGACCTTGTCTCTAACCCAAATCTCATCTCCAACCAGGACTTCCTCTCCAACCCAAATCTCATCTCCAGCAAGGACCTCACTTCCAGTCAAGACCTTACCTCCAGCCAAATCTCATCTCCAGCCAGGAGCTCACCTCCAACCCAGACCACACTTCCAGCCAGGATCTCATCTCCAAACCAAATCTCATCTCCAGCCAGGACCTCACCACCAACTCAAATCTCACCTCTAGCCTAGTTCTCACCTCCAGCCGGGACCTCACCTGCAACCCAGACCTCATCTCCAACCAGGACTTTATCTCCAACCCAAATTTCATCTCCAGCCAGGACCTCACTTCCAGTCAAGACCTCATCTCCCACCCAAATCCAATCTCTAGCCCAGAGCTCACCTCCAGCCAGGATCTCATCTCCAGCCGGGACCTCACTTCCAGTCAAGACCACACCTCCAGCCAGGATCTCACCTCCAGCCAGGACCTCGTCCCCAACCCAAAGCTCATCTCCAGCCAGGACCTCACCTCCAACCCAGACCTCATCTTAAACCAGGACTTCATCTCCAACCCAAATCTCATCTCCAACCAGGACTTCCTCCCCAACCCAAATCTCGTCTCCAGCCAGGACCTTGTCTCCATCTGGTTGTCAGGCCAGGGGATCCAGTAGATCCAACCCCGGGTTCTGCAGGACTGGGATGTGCTGCCCACAAAACACTGGCCCAGAATCTGCGGGATTTCCCAGTTCCACTTCTGGATGGGGCCAAAGGGTCAAGTTTGACCTTTAGGAATATTTTCCCAAAACCAAAGAAATTCTGGAATTGCAGCCTGGTTCGTCCTGGTCGGAAATAACCCCCGGAATTCTGCACGCTGCAGAGAGAGCCGGAACAAGCAGGGGAGAATGAGGGAGAATGGGAAAATAACAGATCCGAGGGAGTGGAATCCAATCAGGATAAAATCCGGGAACTATTTAAACCTGGGACTAAATCAAAGCTCGGGCCTCTGGGAGCTGGGATTATCCCCAGGATGCTCCATGGCCGTGCAGTTTTCCCATGGATCGGAGGAGAAAAGGGGAGGATG
>NW_026627304.1:3288-4638 GCF_030028575.1 Malurus melanocephalus
GATTCCCGGAAATTTGGGGTGGAGGAGGGAATTTCCGGATGACGATCCCAAAGTGGGACAAACTTCCAAAAAAATTTCAATCCATATTAGACACCGGAGATTCCACCCAGCCTCCGGCAGCCATTCCCAAGGATTTTTTTGGGATCTAATATGGGATCGAGTGTGGATCATCTCCAGTTCCACAAATCCTCTTGGCTTTGTCCTTTGGGATTTTCCCAGTGGGGATCTCCCAAATCCACAGGGATTCTGGAGGCCCAGGAAATTTCCTGTTAAAGATCCCATTACTGGTGAATTATCCACGGGTAAAAGAACATTTCAATCATTCATTTTTGCAATGCCGATCCCAAATTGGGACAAACTTCCAAAAAAGTTTCAATCCATGTTAGACACCCGAGATTCCACCCAGCCTCTGGCAGCTTTTCCCATGGATTTTCTGGGGTCTAATATGGGATCGATCATGGATCATCTCCAGTTCCACAAATCCTCTTGGCTTTGTCCTTTGGGATTTCACCAGTGGGGATCTCCTAAATCCACAGGGATTCCGGAGCCATGGGAAAATTCCCATTAAAAATCCCATTAATAGTGGATTATCCACGGATAAAAGGACATTTCAATCATTCGTTTTTGCAATGCCGATCCCAAATTGGGACAAACTTCCAACAAAGTTTAAATCCATGTTAGACACTGGAGACTCCACCCAGCCTCCGGCAGCCATTCCCATGGATTTTTTGGGGTCTAATATGGGATTGAGCATGGATCATCTCCAGTTCCACAAATCCTTCTCTTGGCTTTGTCCTTTGGGATTTTCCCAGTGGGGATCTCCTAAACCCACAATGGTTCTGGAGCCACAGGAAATTTCCCGTTAAAAATCCCATTACTGGTGGATTATCCACGGATAAAAGGACATTTTTACTGGGAGCCGGGAATGGTGTTCCCATGACTCATTTCCTCACAGGAATTCCACCGGTCAGGAATTCTTCCCGTTCTCACAGGGAACAGATCCCACTGCCGGGCTCATCCTACACCCGCCACTCCCAAAAAGATCCCAGTTCTCAGCCCCTTCCCAGAGGAAGGAGCAGAGCCGGGAGATCTTTTCCCATTTTTCCTGACCCTTCCCTCTCCTTGAGGACATTTTCCTCTTTTCCCTCCTCATCTCCTCTTCCTCACTTTATCCCATCGATTGGGAGGGACCATCCATGGGATGATCCTTAAACCACAAAACAAGGAATGGGAGCCACGAGGAGAAAGTGCCCGGTGGTGATTCCAGGATCATTCCCTGGAGCTGAGTTTGGATTTGAGACCTGGAATATTCCACTGCTGGAATATTCAACCCAGTCTGGGATCCGTGGG
>NW_026627305.1:0-1452 GCF_030028575.1 Malurus melanocephalus
AGGTGCTGCTGCGGGCCCGTGCCATCGAGTGCCAGTGCTACGTGGTGGCAGCGGCGCAGTGCGGGTGGCACCACACGGGCCGGGCGTCCTTTGGTCACTCGCTGGTGGCCGATCCCTGGGGGACAGTGGTGGCCCAGTGCCACGACGGGCCGGGGCTGTGCCTGGCCCAGCTCGACCTGGGCTACCTGGACAGGGTGCGGGGCCAGCTGCCCGTGTGGGGCCACCGCCGCGGGGACATCTACGGGGGACAGCAGGGGACATCCACGGGGACGTGAGGGGACATCTACGGGGACATGAGGGAACATCCACGGGGACAGGGCCACCGCCATGGGGACATCTACGGGGGACAGCAGGGGACGTCTATGGGGACGTGAGGGGACAGGGCCACCGCCACGGGGACATCTACGGGGGACAGCAGGGGACATCTATGGGGACGTGAGGGGACATCTACGGGGACAGGGCCACCGCCAGGGGGACATCTATGGGGGACAGCAGGGGACGTCTATGGGGACATGAGGGGACATCCACAGGGACAGGGCCACCGCCGCGGGGACATCTAAGGGGGACAGCAGGGGACATGAGGGGACATCTATGGGGACAGGGCCACCGCCATGGGGACATCTATGGGGACAGCAGGGGACACCAGGGACATGAGGGGATATCTATGGGGACAGGGCCACCACTGCGGGGACATCTACAGGGGACAGCAAGGGACATCTATGGGGACGTGAGGGGACATCCATGGGGACAGGGCCACCGCCATGGGGACATCTATGGGGGACAGCAGGGGACACCGGGGACGTGAGGGGACATCTATGGGGACATCCACGGGGACAGGGCCACCACTGCGGGGACATCCACGGGGGACAGCAGAGGACACCAGGGACGTGAGGGGACATCTACAGGGACAGGGCCACCGCCGCAGGGACATGAGGGGACATCCACGGGGACAGAGCCACCGCCACGGGGACATCTACGGGGGACAGCAGAGGATATCTATGGGGACAGGGCCACCGCTGCGGGGACATCTACGGAGGACATGAGGGGACACCGGGGATGTGAGGTGACATCCACAGGGACAGGGCCACCGCCCATGGGGACATCTGTGGGGACACGGCAGGAACGTGAGGGGACATCTACGGGGACATTTATGGGAACATGGCCACCGCTGCAGGGACATCTATGGGGGACAGCAGGGGACATCTATGGGGACGTGAGGGGAGATCTATGGGGACAGGGCCACCGCCATGGGGACATCTATGGGGACATTTATGGGGACACGGGGAGGTCCCTGTGCCGGACTGGGGCCCAGTTTGTGCCAGATTTCCTCTGAATCTGCCCCAAATCTGCCCGGTGTCCCCCCCTCTTTTTTGGGGGTCCCAAATCGGCCCTAAATCTGCCCTTTTGTCCCCAAAGTTAATCAGTGACACAATGGGTCCCCTCCTTCTTTTG
>NW_026627305.1:3012-4620 GCF_030028575.1 Malurus melanocephalus
CCAAATCTTGTCACACCAACGGGATTTTCGCCTTTTCGCCGCCGTTTTTAATGGATACAAAAGAACAGAAAATTGGGAAAAAAGAGGGAAAACACGAGGAAAAGGAGGAATTGACAGGGAAAAATGAGGAATTCTGGAATATTCCGTTTTTTTCAGAGTTTTCCACATCTCCACATCCCCAGATCTTGTTGCACCAACGGGATTTTTGCCTTTTTTCTGCTGTTTTTAATGGGATACAAAAGAACAGAAAATGGGGAAAAAGAGGGAAAAATCATGGAAAACACGAGGAAAAGGAGGAATTGACAGGGAAAAGTGAGGAATTCTGGAATATTCCATTTTTCCAATGCTCTCCGCATCCCCAATCCCCAGATTTTGTTGCACCAACGGGATTTTTGCCTTTTTCGCCGCCGTTTTTAATGGATTAAAAAAAAAAAAAAACAAAACCCAGGAGCAGGAAATGAGGGAAAAACACACAGAAAAACATAAAGGAGAACCCGGCAGGAAAACCCCCCCAAAAAAAAATAGCTCCAAATCTCGGAAAATCCCAAAACCTCCAAATCCCGGAATAATCCACATCTCCAACCCCCCTCAATCCACGAGCGAAACGTTTCTGGATGAGGAACCATCAAAAATCTGAGAAAAAAATTGAGGAGAAACCGCTGAAAAATGGAGAAAAAAATGAGGAGGAGCCGCTGAAAACGGAGAAAAAAATGAGGAGGAGCCGCTGAAAAATGAAGACAAAAATGAGGTGGAGCCGCTGGAAAACAGAAAAAACTGAGGAAGAGCCACTGAAAATTGGAGRAAAAAATGAGGGAGAGCCACAGAAAAATGCTGAGAAAAATTTAAAAATAAAGGGGAAAAACCATGAAAAAATCTGGGAGGAATCCTTCAAGGAGCATCGAGTTCCTGAGGAAAATTTTGGAATATCCCAACACCTCCAAATTCCGATTTCCAACTGAACCAACCTCCCTCAATTCATGAGCGGAGCCACCTGACCAAAACCTCTCCAGATGATGAAACCATCAAAAAAAATGGAAAAAAAATGAGGAGGAGCCGCTGAAAAACAGAGAAAAAAACGGGGAAAAACCCCAAAAATTCGGGAGGAATCCCTCAAGGAGCATCGAGTTCCTGAGGACAATCTTGGAATATCTCAAATCCCGATTTCCAACCAAACCGACCTCCATCAATCCAGGAGTGGAGCCACCTGACTGAAACCTCTCCAGATGGTGAAAACGAGGAGGAACCATGGAAAAAAACGGGGAAAAAACAAAAAATTTGGGATGAATCCCTCAAGGAGCCGTGTGGAACATCAAGCTCATGAGGAAAATCTTGGAATATCCCAACACCTCCAAATCCCAATTTCCAGTTGAACCAACTTCCGTCATTCATGAGCGGAGCCACCTGACCAAAACCTCTCCAGATGATGAAAACGAGGAAGGGAAAAAACAAAAATCTGGGAGGAATCCCTCAAGGAGCGTCAAATTCCTGAGGACAATCTTGGAATATCCCAACACCTCCAAATCCCAATTTCCAACTGAACCAATTTCAGTCACTCATGAGCGGAGCCACCTGACCAAAACCTCTCCAGATGATGAAAACGAGGAGGAA
>NW_026627306.1:0-1329 GCF_030028575.1 Malurus melanocephalus
GCGGCCGGAGAAGCGGCGGCCGCAGAGTTCACAGCGCAGTGACCGCTCCGTGGCCGGAGAGCGCTGACCGCTGCCCGGGGGGCGTGGCCGTGACCCCGATGACCCCGGCGATGGCCGCAGGGATGACCCCGAGGTGGGCACTGACCCCAGAGTGGACACTGGACCCATCGATGACCCCAGAGTGGACACTGGACATGACGATGACCCCGAAGTGGACACTGGACACGGCGATGACCCCGAGGTGGACACCGGACACGATGATGACCCCGAGGTGGACACTGGACACAACGATGACCCCAGAGTGGACACTGGAGCCATCAATGACCCCAGAGTGGACACTGAGCCCATTGCTGACCCCAAAGTGGACACTGGAGCCATCAATGACCCCGAGGTGGACACTGGATCCGTCAATGACCCCAGAGTGGACACTGGACCCGATGAGGACCCCGAGGTGGACACCGGACACGACAATGACCCCGATGATGACCCCAGAGTGGACACTGGACCCATTGCTGACCCCAAAGTGGACATTGGACACGACGATGACCCCAGAGTGGACATTGGACACAATGATGACCCCAGAGTGGACACTGGACACAACGATGACCCCAGATTGGACACTGGACCCATCAATGACCCCGAGGATGACCCCAGAGTGGACACTGGACACGACAATGACCCCGAGATGGACACTGGATCCATCGATGACCCCAGAGTGGACACTGGAGCCATCGATGACCTCGAGGATGACCCCGAGGTGGACACTGGACACGACGATGACCCCAGAGTGGACACTGGACATGATGATGACCCCAAGGTGGCCGCTGACCCCGAGGTGGACACCAGACCAATCGATGACCCCAGAGTGGACAGTGGACACGACGATGACCCCGAGGTGGACACTGGAGCCATTGATGACCCCAGAGTGGACATTGGACACGACAATGACCCCAAAAATGACCCCGAGGTGGACACTGGACACGATGACCCCAAGGTGGACACTGGACCCATTGCTGACCCCAAAGTGGACACTGGACACGATGATGACCCCGAGGTGGACATTGGACACAATGATGACCCCAAAGTGGACACTGGACATGACGATGACCCCGAGGTGGACACTGGACACGATGATGACCCCAGAGTGGACACTGGAGCCATCAATGACCCCGAGGTGGACACTGGACACGACGATGACCCCAACGATGACCCGAGCACCGTCCGCACAGCCGAGCCCTGTCCGGAGTGCACTGCACTGACCACACCCTGTCCGGAGTGCACTGCACTGACCACACCCTGTCCGGTGTCCACTGCACTGACCACACCCTG
>NW_026627306.1:3410-4780 GCF_030028575.1 Malurus melanocephalus
TCCAGAGTGGTCAGCAGTGGCACTGTCCGGCTCCGGCCACTCTCCAGCCGCTCGATAGCGGTCAGCAGAGGCAATGTCCGTGTCCGGCCACTCTCCGTCCCCTCCAGTTTGGTCAGCAGCACTGGTGTCCGGCTCTGGCCACTCTCCGGCCGTTCCAGAGCGGTCACCAGTGGCAATGTCCAGCTCCGGCCACCCTCCGTCCCCTTGATAGCGGTCAACAGTGGTGGCAGGCTGTCTGTCCAGCAGCTCCGGCCACTCTCGGTCCCCTTGATGGCGGTCAGCAGTGGCACTGTCTGTGTCCGGCCGCTGTCCGGCCGTTCCAGAGCAGTGACCAGTGGCAGCGTCCCTCTCCGGCCGCTGTCCATGCCCTCGATAGCAGTCAGTAGTGGTGATGTCCGGCTCCGGCCGCTGTCCGGCCATTCAATAGCAGTGACCAATGGCAATGTCCGGCTCTGGCCACTCTCCGGCTGTTCAATAGCAGTCAGTAGTGGCGATGTCCAGCTCCGGCCACTCTCTGTCCCCTTGATGGGAGTCAGTAGTGCCGATGTCCGGCTCCGGCCGCTGTCCGGCCACTCCAGAGCAGTGACCAGTGGCACTGACAGTGTCCGGCCACTGTCCATCCCCTCAATAGCGGTCAGTAGTGGCGATGTCCCTCTCCGGCCACTCTCCGGCCGCTCCATGGCGGTCAGTAGAGGCAGTGGGCTGTCTGTCCAGTGTCTCCGGCCACCCTCCGGCCGCTCCATGGCGGTGACCAGTGGCAGTGTCCGGCTCTGAGCGGTCACCAGTGGCAGTGTCAGTGTCCGGCCGCTGTCCATGCCCTCGATGGCAGTCACCAGTGGTGATCTCCCTCTCCGGCCACCCTCCGGCCGCTCCATGGTGGTGACCAGTGGCACTGTCAGTGTCCGTCCCCTCTCCGTCCCCTCGATAGCGGTCAGTAGTGGCGATGTCCCTCTCCGTCCACTCTCTGTCCCCTCGATAGCGGTGACCAATGGCACTGACCGGCTCTGAGTGGTGACCAGTGGCACTGTCCCTCTCCGGCCACTCTCTGTCCCCTTGATGGCAGTCAGTAGTGGTGATGTCCAGCTCCGGCCACTCTCCGTCCCCTCGATAGCGGTGACCAGTGATAGTGGCACTGTCCGGCTCCGGCCACTCTCTGGCCGCTCCAGAGCGGTCAGCAGCACTGGTGTCCGGCTCCGGCCACTCTCTGTCCCCTCGATGGTGGTCACCAGTGGCAATGTCCGGCTCTGAGTGGTCACCAGAGCTGATGTCCGGCTCTGAGTGGTCAGTAGTGGCAATGTCTGGCTCCGGCCAGTCTCTGTCCCCTCGATAGCGGTGACCATTGGCAGTGTCCGGCTCTGAGCGGTGACCAG
>NW_026627307.1:0-2221 GCF_030028575.1 Malurus melanocephalus
AAAATTAAATATTAAATTAAAATTAAATATTTTATAAATTCGGGTTCACCTGAGAGAAATAAATATTTTATAAATTTATAAATTACATGGAAATGGTAAATATTAAATTAAAATTAAATATTTTATAAATTCAGGTTCACCTGAGAAAAATAAATATTTTATAAATTTGGGGACATTGCAGGGAAATTTCGGGAATTCTGAGGGGAAGTTTGGGGGGATTTGGGGAAATTTGAGGAAATTCAGCAATTTTGAGGGAAATTTTGGGAAAATTTCGGAATTTCTGAGGGAAATTTTGGGGGGGTTTGGGGAATTTTGAGGAATTTGGGGAAAATTTGGAAATTTTGGAAAAATTTGGGGAAAATTCAGAAATTCTGAGGGAAATTTTGGAGGGATTTGGGAAAATTTTGGGGAATTTTGGGAAAATTTCGGAAATTCTGAGGGAAATTTTTGGGAATTTTGGGAAAATTCAGAAATTCTGAGGGAAAGTTTGGGGGGATTTGGGGGAATTTTGGGAAAATTCGGAAAATTTGAGGTAAATTTGGAGGAAATTTCAGTATTTTTGAGGGAAATTTGGGGAAAATTTTGGAAATTTTGAGGGAAATTTTGGGGTGATTTGGGGAAATTTTGGGGAATTTGGGGGAATTTTGGAATTTTTGAGGGAAATTTTTGGAAAATTGGGAAATTCTGAGGGAAATTTTGGGAAAATTTCGGAATTTCTGAGGAAAATTTTGGGGTGATGTGGGGAAATTTGGGGGAATTTGGGGAAATTTCAGAAATTCTGAGGGAAAGTTTGGGGGAATTTGGGGGAATTTTGGGAAAATTTTGGAAAATTTTGAGGGAAATTTGGGGAACATTTCATAATTTTGAGGGAAATTTTGGGGTGATTTGGGGAAATTTGGGAAATTTTGGGAAAATTCAGCAATTCTGAGGGAAATTTTGGAGTGATTTTGGGAAATTTTGGGAAATTTTGAGGGAAAGTTTGGGGAATTTTGGGAGATTTTGGGAAAATTCGGCCATTTTTGAGGGAAATTTTGGAGGGATTTGGGGAATTTTGGGAGATTTTGGGAAAATTTGGCAATTTTTGAGGGAAATTTTGAGGGAAATTTTGGGAAAAATTTCAGAATATTCGAGGGAAATTCTGGGAGAATTCTGAAATTTTGAGGGAAATTTTAGGGTGATTTTGGGAAATTTTGGGGAAATTGGGATATTTTGATGGGGTTTTTTTGGGGGATTTCTGTGATATTTTGGGGATATTTTGTGGATATTTTTGGGATATTTTGGGGATATTTTGGGATATTTTGATGCGGGTTTTTTTGGGGTTTTCAGTGATAATTGGGATATTTTTGGGGTAATTTTGGGATATTTTTGGGATAATTTCACTATAATTTGGGATATTTCAATGCGGTTTTTTTTGGATATTTCTGTGATAATTTGGGGATATTTTTGGGGTGATTTCAGGATATTTTGGGATATTTCAGACCCTCACCCGGTGCAGTTTGCAGTACAATCCGCAGGCGTTGCACACCGGGGTTGGGATATTTTGGGGATATTTTGGGATATTTTAACAGGGTTTTTTTGGGAATATTTTCAGGATATTTTCGGGATATTTTTGGGATATTTTTGGGGTGATTTTGGGATATTTTTTGGATATTTTTGGGGATATTTTGGTGTATTTTACACCCTCACCCGGTGCAGTTTGTAGTACAATCCGCAGGCGTTGCACACGGGGTCCCCGCGGGGGCTGCGTCTCCACAGCGTCGTGGTGCTCGTTTGGCAGTTGCTGCACACGGTGCCCGCTCGTTTGCTCACCAGCTGAAAAAAATGGGGTGAAAATGAGCGATTTTGGGAAAATTTGGGAAAAATTACAAATTTTGGGAAAATTTGGGCGGGTTTGGGGAAGTTAGATGGGGTTTGGAGCCGTTAAAAGGGCATTTAAGATGTTTAAAAGAGGATTAAAAGGGGATTTTGGGGGAAAATTTGAGGATTTTTGGGAAAAATTTGGGGAATTTGAGAAAATTTGGGTAAAATTGGAAAATTTTGGAAAAATTTGGGGAAAATCGGGAAAATTTAGGAAGTTTTGGAGGATTTGGGGCCATTGTAAGAGGATTTGGGGGGATTAAAAGGGATTTCAAGGGGCAATTAAAGGGGATTTGGGGGAAGATGGAGAAACTTTGGGAAAATTGGGAAATTTTGGGGGAAATTTGGGAAATTTTGGGAAAAA
>NW_026627307.1:3195-4086 GCF_030028575.1 Malurus melanocephalus
ACTCCCGGGCCTCTGCAACCAGTACGGACCAGTATAAACCAGTATGGACCGGTATGGACCAGTATAAACCAGTATGGACTGCTTTGGACCAGTATAAACCAGTATGGACCGGTACGGACCGGTATGGACCAGTATAAACCAGTATGGACCAGTATGGACCAGTATAAACCAGTATGGACCGGTATAAACCAGTATGGACCAGTATAAACCGGTATAAACCAGTATGGACCGGTATGGACCAGTGCATCCCAGTTACCCCAAAAATCCCTCCCAGTCCATCCCAGTATCCCCAATCCCCATTTTTCCCCATTTTTCCCAATTTCCCCCCATTTTTTCCCAATTTTCCATATTTTTCCCCACTTTTCCCAATTTATTCCCATTTTCTCCCATTTTCCCCCTTTTTTTCCCAATTTCCCTTGTTTTTCCCCCATTTCCCATGTTATTTCCCATTTTTCCCCATTTTTTCCCCATTTTTTAAAAAATTTCGCGCATTTATCCAATTTTCCCAATTTCCCCCATTTTCCCCCCATTTTTTTCCTGATTTTTCCCATTTTTTCCCATTTTTTTCCCAATTTCTCCCATTCTTTTCTGGATTTTTTCCCCAATTTTCCCCATTTATCCCATTTTTCCCCCAGTTTTCCCCCATTTATTCCCCATTTTCTCCCAATTTCACCCATTTTTCCCATTTTTTTTAAAATTTCCCCCTTTTACCCCATTTATCCAATTTTCCCCAATTTCCCCCATTTATCCCAATTTTCCAAATTTCCCATTTTTTTTCCCCCATTTTCCCCAATTTCTCCCAATTTTCCCCAACTTTTCCCCCAATTTCCCCCCATTTGTTCCCCATTTTCCCCCAATTTCTCCCCTTTTCCCCCATTTTTCCCATTTTTT
>NW_026627308.1:0-1845 GCF_030028575.1 Malurus melanocephalus
GAGAGGGGGTAAAAGAGCCATCCCAGGAAAGGGGCCCCAGCCAGGAATTCCAGCAACGCTGCTGGGAGGGATAAGGAGCTCAGCAGTTCCCTGGGAATCATCGGAGCAGCTGTCACAGCAACCTCCTTGTGTCCCTCTCTGTCACCGACCCTCGTGATCCCAGATCCCAAAATTCAATGGAAAATCCTCAAATTCAATGGAGCAGATACTCAAATCCATGGGACAGACCCCTGAAATTCAGTGAAAGACCCCAAATCCATGGGGCAGATCCCCAAAATTCAACAAAAGACCCCAAATCCATGGGGCAGACCCCCAAAATTCAACAAAAGATCCCAAATCCATGGGGTAGACCCCCAAATTTCAGTGAAAGACCCCAAATCCAAAGGGACAAACCCCCAAAATTAAATAAAAAGACCCCCAAATCCAATGGGCTAGACTCCCAAAATTCAACTAAAAAACACTCAAATCCAATGGGGCAGACCCCCAAAATTCAGTAAAAAACCCCGAAATCCAACAGGGCAGACCCCCAAAATTCAACTAAAAAACACTCAAATCCAATGGGGCAGACCCCCAAAATTCAGTGAAAGACCCCAAATCCAACAGGGCAGACCCCCAAAATTAAATAAAAAGACCCTCAAATCCAACAGGGCAGACCCCCAAAATTCAATAAAAAGACCCTCAAATCCATGGGGCAGATCCCCAAAATTCAACAAAAGACCCCCAAATCCAGTGGGACAATCCCCAAAATTCAGTGAAAGACCCCCAAATCCATGGGGTAGACCCCCAAATTTCAGTGAAAGACCCCAAATCCATGGGACAGATTCCCAAAATTCAACAAAAGACCCCAAAATCCATGGGGCAGAGCCCCAAAATTCAACAAAAACCCCCAAATCCATGGGGCAGACCCCCAAAAATTAAGGAAAGACCCCCAAATCCATGGGGTAGACCCAAAATTCAACAAAAGACCCCAAATGCATAGGGCAGACCCCCAAAATTCAATAAAAAGACCCTCAAATCCATGGGGCTGATCCCCAAAATTCAGTGAAAGACCCCAAATCTAATGGGACAATCCCCAAAATTCAAGGAAATACCCCCAAATCCAAAGGGGCAAACCCCCAAAATTCAGTAGAAAACCCTCAAATTCAAAGGAGCAAAACTTCAAATCCAACAGGGCAGATCCCAAAACTGAAGATCTCCAAACTCCAACGGAAAAAACCCTCAAATGCAATAGGGCACAACCCCAAATTCAACAGGGCAAAATCCACGGCCGATTCCCGATTCCCTCCCGCTCCCACCTTTAAGCAGGGACCACTCAAACCAGGCTTAAAGTAAAGCCCGACCTATCCCTGTAGTCGGGATTTGGGAATTCCTATCCCATGACTCCAGTCACGTTCCCTGTAGGATAACTCGCGTGTTGTGGGTGGAAAAAACACAAAACCGGCCCGAATTTGTTTTGACTACAGCACGAGATACCCCAAAACCTCCGGGATGGGATGGACACCCCAAAAAATCCGCCACCGGTTCTTGCAGCTCCCCCGTTCCTCCTGTAAATCCCACCGAAATCACCCTAAAAATTGCTCCGGAGCTTCTCCCGGCCTCACCTGTCTCCGCCTGAGGCTGCGGCAATTCCTGCTCCGTGGCCGGGACGGTTTCTGTGGCTTCGCCGGGCATTTCTGGGGGAAGGGAGAGACCGACAGGGCCCGGGCTCGCCGGGGTTCCAGGAAAGCGAACTCGCCCTTCCCACCCCGCTCGGAATATCGTTCTCCTCCCGCTAGCGACAGAATCTACGAGGAGAACTCGTTCGTAGAGCCTGAGCTCGGTTTGAGTCCCGGTCCCGGTCCCGGT
>NW_026627308.1:3376-5141 GCF_030028575.1 Malurus melanocephalus
AACCCCACCCCACAGATCAGGGACCCCCTCCCCATCTCCACCCCACAAGTTCAGGACCCCCACCCCCCTCAGCACATCCCACTCACAGCACAAAGGTGAACCCAAAACTTTTAATGGCAGAAATTGTAGAAAAAGGCACAAAAAAGTACAAAAATGGGGCAGGGGGTGTGAGTTCCGAGGTTCCAGGACCCCCAGGAGGTGACAGGGACGGAGGTGACAATGACAGGATGGGACAGAGGCTTCAGAAATCTCCCTGGAGGTCTGTGAGGAGGAGAAATGGGATTTTTTTGGGGAAAAAAGGGAATTGTCACAGCAACAGCCATAGTTCGGGTCCCTTCTTTGTGTCCCTCTCTGTCCCAACCCAAAATAAAGTGAGAGGACCCCCAAAATACAATGGGAGACCCCAAAATCCACTGAGAGACCCCCCCCAAACCCAATGAGAGACCCCAAAATTGAACTGGACAGACCCCAAGTCCAATGGGAGACCCCAAAATAAAGTGAGAGACCCTCCAAATCCAATGGGAAACCCCAAAATCCAACTGGAAAAACCCCAAATCCAATGGGGCAAACCCCAAAATCCAACTGGAAAAACCCCAAATCCAATGAGGCAAACCCCAAATTCAATAGGGCAGATCTCAAATCCGCTGAGAGACCCCAAAATTGAACTGGACAGACCCCAAATCCAATGGAGCAAACCCCAAATCCAACTGGACAAACCCCAAATCCAGTGGGGTTGACCCCAAAATCCAACACAAAACCCCCAAATCCAACGGGAAACCCCAAAATAAAGTGAGAGACCCTCCAAATCCAATGGGAAACCCCAAAATCTAACTGGAAAAACCCCAAATCCAATGGGGCAAACCCCAAAATCCAATGGGAAACCCCAAAATCCAATGGGAAACCCCAAAATCCAACTGGAGAAACCCCAAATCCAGTGAGAGACCGCAAAATCCAATGGAAGACCCCAAATTCCAACTGGACAAACCCCAAATCCAATGGGGCAAACCCCAAAATTCAATGGGAAACCCCAAAATCCAATGGGAAACCCCAAATCCAACTGGAGAAACCCCAAATCCAATGGGGCAGACCCCAAACTCCAACTGGGGAGACCCCAAATCCAATGGGAAACCCCAAATTCAATGGGACATACCCCAAAATCCAATGGGAAACCTTAAAATCCAACTGGACCGACCCCAAATCCACCCAGAACCCCCTCCAATCCATTCTCAGAGCCAGGAGGTGCCATTTGGGGTATTTTTTGGGGTTTTTCCCCGCACTGACCGCTCTGTCGGATCCGCTGTCCCCTCCG
The DNA here is from genome assembly GCF_030028575.1 of Malurus melanocephalus. Taxonomy (NCBI): domain Eukaryota; kingdom Metazoa; phylum Chordata; class Aves; order Passeriformes; family Maluridae; genus Malurus; species Malurus melanocephalus. Next base: position 4,686 of record NW_026627308.1, read on the forward strand.
GGCGCTCTCCATCCCCTCCACCAGCTGCTCCAAAATCCTCACATATGGGGCCAGGCTCGTCTTCTTGTAGTCTGGAGGGTTTGGGGGTGGGAGGGGGTGATGGGGATCCCCAAATTCTAACCCTGAACCCCAAAATTCCAGTATTGACCCCAAAAGTGCAGCTCTGAACCCCAAATTCCAACTCTGGTCCCCAAAACCCCACACCTAACCCCAAACCCTGACCCCAAACCCTGACACTGACCCCAAACTGGAGCCCTGACCCCAAATCCTGACTCTGATCCCCAAACTGACCCCAAACTCAAACCCTGACCCCCAAAAGTCCAGGCCTGACCCCAAACCCTGACACTGACTCCCAAACCTCGACCGTGACCCCCAAACTCCAACCCTGAACCCCAAAACCCCAGTCTTGACCCCAAAAGTGCAGCTCTGACCATCAAATTCCAATCCTGAACCCTA
>NW_026627309.1:0-4693 GCF_030028575.1 Malurus melanocephalus
AAAAAAAGCGCGCTCGAGTGTTGAAACATGAAAACGAAGGGATATTAATATATGCAGAGACAAGCGGCAAACAAACTRTTTATTTGCTTTCTATGAAAGCGCTAAGCTAAGAATATTAACCTCCATAAGGAGCCTTTTGATTTACTGAATCATGGTTGTGACCGGAGCTGTTTTCGGAGCCCCCTGCCAAGCACGAGTTGTGCAAGTAGAAATAGCAGAGAGAGAAACGGCAAACAAATGTGCCACGGTTCCTTCTGTGGAGGCYGGGCGGGTCCCTGTCTGGGTCGCTGTCCTGCTCCTGGGAGCCGCCTGCGCGGAGACAGTGGAGATTTCGGGCTCTGCTAGCAGAGCTGCGAAAAGCCTCGCTAAAAACATGAAAAGGCGCAAGCAGCAGAAAATTTCGCAATCGACTCCCTCCCCGCTRCGAATGGCATAAATTAGTTAACTAAGGGCCCGGCCCGGCGCARCCTGTCTGTTCCTACTGATAAGAACTGAGACTTTTGTGAAGCAATAGCCGCTAAAAAGGAAAAACCTGAAACAGACACTTGGGTAGAAACGAGAATGTAAACAAGAATAGATGTAGAAAGAAAACACCAACAAAAAGATGCACACAAAAAGATAAACACCTTGAAAGCTTTTCTTTTACTAGTCTCTGCTTCCCTGCCAAAAAGTTACATCTACCTGCACCCTGGGGATACTGCAGATGCTTAAAAAAATATGCCTTTGAGCTCCTGAGTGCCGAGATTGGCACCACAACCTTGTCCCTGAGCACCGCATAAAGACCCATCTAGCTTAACGTTATACTGGGGTTGGGGATGTTTTTGTGTTTCTTTTTCCACAGGACTCTTTTAAGTACCAGCGAAAGGAACCAAAGTAGTAGTGACTAGAACACCAGAAACTACACTCAGCTAAAGATCAGAGACACTGAATATCTCTCCAAATATTTTCTTTATGAAAAGTAATTTTGTGTTTTTTCAAATTGCTTACTTGTTTCAGCTTGACTCAGAGTCCTTTATGAGACTCAGAGTAAAATAATATATTGAGCCACAAAAGTTATACACGAAGTAGCCTGAACTACCTTGCAGCAAATATTGATACTTAAAAACATCATTRGTTTATATGAATAGAGTTTGTCAAATTGTCTCGATCAAAAAATACAGATTCTATTCRAGAAAAGAATTTTCTTTAAGAACAAAAATTAACTAAATGAAGCCAGCAACACTTAGTTGCTAGAATCTTAGTGACAGTATTTTTTCATTTCATGTCACTAAGTTTAATGTTTACTTAATAAAACAAAGAATCTAAATATCTAAATTTGTAGAATTAAGAATTTCTGTAGTATAGTTTAAATCAATTTTAGAGTGTGTATCTCACAATGTGTAACCAATTCCAAATTACAGAATCAAAGTTCCACTTCCAAAAATAAGAGTGTGAACTGGTTAATAATATAAGCTTAATCTTGAAAATGAAAATAATCAGAACCTTAAAATATTATAGTCAAGACCAATAAAAGCCTATAAGTTCTGATAATTCAGAAATGCCATACCTTTGCAAAGACCATGTTGTTTTTTCAGTGTGCCTTATTTCATRARCAAGATTTATACTAAGATGTTAAAAAGCACACACACACAGTAACTTCTGATAGTGTAGAGCATAAGCAGCACATTGTGTTTACAAGTTGCAGTAAGCTAAACAGCTAATTTCCAGCAATGCACATCCTAGTATGAATGCTAATGAAAATGATGTCTTTCTGTTTAGAATTTAAATTTTGAAAATAGTTATCACAAGATAAATCTGCTAACCATGCCCATGTGCTATTGAAAATATACTTTAGTGTTAATTTCTTTTTCTAATCTCAGAAGCATCTTCTCCTGTGAAGAAGATTGAAGTTAGATCTAAAAAATTATTTGAAACTTCTTTTAACAATAATGTGTTTCTGTCTTTTAGTATTATTAACAATATTCCTTTGCTTCTGTATTTGTATTTTATGTTTAGATTTTAATAGTTATTGCATCTTTTCAAGTTGCAGTGTTACACTGTAGAAAAAAGAGATATAGTTCTTCTCCTGAGAGTACTTTCTGCTCTAAGATACAAGTGCATTAATTGTCTGCTTTTTTAACATGAATAAGCTTTACTCCTAAGASTTATAAGAATATAGATAAGTTGCTCTGTGTATTTCAGAATATTTAAAACCACAAATCATACACAGAAAAACAGTGGGAAGTTGGGAAATTACAATATTCAGTCTAGCAATGACCTTTTAGCCGTAGAGAAAAACAAGCTTTGTGTGAGTCTATACCAGTGTGAAATAGCACAGAAAGCTAAAATGTTAAAAAACAACATATAGGAGTCTATAAAACACAATGCCATACAGAGTTAACACAGTACAGCATCCCTTAAAGATAAAAACTTGTGTATTTCAGCCCATACTGAATACTAAGAAAAAGCAAAAGACCTCATGCCAACATTTAACCAGTATTAGTAAATTACCTTACTACCGTAAGCACGAGAAAGGTACAGTTTTCTGTATATCTGCAGTAAGAGCAATACTTATGTTGCTTAAATTGCTTCTAAAGTCTCTTTGAAGAAGCTTTAGTTGTTGCTACATGACTCTGACATAAAAGTGATACTCTTGTAAGTATTGTGTGTGAAACTAAAAGAGTCAAACCTCTCATACTCTTGCACAACTAATAATGTGTAAATAGACTTGACCTCAAAGTAAATTGTATTTTACCCCTATTTTCTCAACAGCTCTRTRATTCRACTATTGCAGCAGATGTAAATTGARCTGCAGTTCTGTGTGCCACTTATAGCAGTACATTGCTAATTCTTTCAGCTTTCCTTTATTAGATATACCTGCTTTCTGAATAAAAGATGCACACATTTAACTTAAATAACAAAAATATTTTTTAAAATAAAAAAGAGTTGTAAAAAAATACTTCACATTAATTTGAAGACTGCTTTTTAAGTTACAAGCCACTGTATGTTTTAAAATCTAGTCGAGACTCAGAGATTAATATCTAGCAAAGACCAACTAAAAATATCGTTTAGAGTAGAAAATATTTGTGCTTTTCTACCCTGACAGGCTTAAGTGAATTTCAACTTACTAGAAGAAGTCAGTTATGAAGACCTAGCCAGTCCTCAAAAGCTGCTTTGAAAGCCGTCAATCGTCTGAAAAGACAGCACAAAAAGACTGCCCCTGTCCCTTGCTACTGACCAAATGACAGTATGCAGACTTCAGATAACCTATAGTTACTATTTTGAAGATTTATTGATGTAACCTTTTTACACTTATTGTTTTAGAATTTATTGTTGTTATCTTACTTGTTTCTTTTACTTGTTTGTTCACTATAAGATAATAAGAATAAGAAAAAAAAAGTTGGTTAATTGTTTTTGTTGTATTAAAATCAAGAAGATTACTAAGTAATGACATTCTGAAGGAGAGCAATAGTAAGTTTAGTCAGCTTTAAGAAAAATTAAAATGATCCCATGACACTAGACAAAAATAGTGTTATGATGACCAGTGATGAAACTAATCCCGCAAAAAGCATGAAATTCCTTRGCTAATTGRAAAACCTRAAAAAGCACTTAATTTGTAGAATTTCAGACCATTTTTGAAGCCTTTTCTTTTACCAGACTCTAAATTATATAATAACCCAATTACCCTTTTTCACTAGATAAAGTTTTAATATCTATTTTTCCATTTTATTTCTAAGAAGTATCCTACAGAGCATTTACACCTCTAGTATTCTGCACAGTAAAATGCAGTTCTATCCAGTATAAGCAACAATATTGTCTATACCATAACATACATGTGCTTTTCTTGTTCTGCTAAAATGCAGTGAAATTTTGTTAACAACAGTGACCTTCAAATCTCAAAATCAGAATGCTAAGCCAGATAGATTTTTTCTATCACTAATATTGTACCCCTTCATGCCATGTTTGTTACTTAGTGATCACACCACAATTTAGATAATTACCATGAAGGTATAACAACCTTGTGAAACTAAGACAATTATTTCTGTATTGTTTTTGAATTACTGTGTTATAAAAAACATTGTTAAGTAATGTATTAATACTCTTTTGATCCCGCTGTTAGTTTTGCCTTTTAAACTTTATTTCTCTACTTGCTTACAGAGAGTGTTAAATAAGTTACTGCATCAAGCTCTTTAAACAAATTCTATCTCTACTTAAAGAAAACAGAGGAGATGTTGGGATTTATCAGGGTTAAACATCGCTGTGTGAAGAGGCTCGTGACAAGCTAAGGCTGCCTGCTTTGGAGCTATCAGCCAGCTGCAGAGAGGGTGGTGTTGTAACAGGAGAATAAGCAAAACTCCTGCCTCCCTTCTTAGGTTCAGACCCCCCTGGCTGATGTAAAACCCCCAGACAGTTGCGAAATACATCCCTTTATCAGAATTTGTGTTTAAAGTAACCAATGAAAAGTGACTACTTAGAATATTCATGAAGTTCATTATAGTGGTTATAAAAACATGTTCAATTCTAATAAAGGCGAGTTCAGCGATCATGTCATAAGTAGTCAGAATGCTGTTTCTCCCGGCGCTTTCCCAAACAAATAGACTTAAACTTTAACACAGAACAAGGATGATGAGCATATGATTATAATCTGTCAGTCCCTCTCTCAGTCCTTTCGTTAAACATTGCATGAGGCACCTGAAAAGCCATCCTTAAAACT
>NW_026627310.1:0-4693 GCF_030028575.1 Malurus melanocephalus
GGGTGCATTGTGGGTACGGCGGCGCGGGGCTGGCAGCGATGGCAGCGGCTGTGCCGTGCCCGGGGCACCGCGGGCGGCCCGCACCCAGCGCGCTGTTCTGCGCGGGGCACACCGCCCTCACCGCGGGGCTCAGCCCGCCGCCTTCGGAACGAGCCCAATGTACCGTGTCTGCAGCCAGAAACCAAACAGCAACAGCAATTATCAGTGGCCTTTGCTGCAACTTTAGCCTGTCTGGCACAGTCAGAACGTGACGAGCTGTTCTGCAAACAGCAGTGACAATACTGCTGCCACCATTTCGTTTTTGCAGTCTTTATAAAGACCTTGCCATGCGGAACTCACGTCTGTGGCAAGTGGTTTTATAGGTCTCAAAGTAGTATTAGTGTCAATGACAGTCTCGGGTATTCTGCTTGACAAGTTTTTGCCCCTTATGTTGAGTAGTAGCAAGTGTCTTGTTTATTCTTTCTGTGAAAACTAAAAAGGTTATTTAATTTTCTTATGATTTAAGGAGTTTTCAGAAAGTTTCAAACTAGTGATGCCAGACTGGAACTTGGGACGTTGGCTTTATTGTTTAGTTTAGTTAGTTGACTTAATACAAATAATATCTAAAAACTGAATAAAATAGCATATATGAATGTATGCCAAAAGAAATGCAAAGGATCCATACAGCTTCGGTGTCTGCAATTCAGACATTGACGGCACAGTCTGTTGGGAGAAGAGAGTTGCTATTATAGGTAACAGCTCTTTGAATCGGTTAAATTGCTGTGTCAGGTAAAATAGACTTTGCATGAAGTAGCATCAGTGATTCTGGGTCCATTAAAGCCACAACTGTCAAAACAAGTTGTGACTTCAGTTATACAAACTGCTTGTCCTGAGTTCAGGTGATTCCATTATACGATCCGATTGAAAAACCCTTACTATCTGTCATTATCTGATGAAATTAATGCTCTCTGTAGACATCTCGTGGGGTGAGCTCGTTAAACTGAATGCCCATGTTTATGACAACTTAACACTACAGAAGATTATGTTCATTCTGCATATCTGTAGATTTTGGAATGAAAAGTTACTGTGGAGACAGTTTCTTTCCAGAAGTCATGTCTCAGGTTAAGCTAACCAGGTCATTAGGTTGGGGTGACCTAAGAAAAGCAATTAGCGTGACTGAAATACTACATGGAAATGGAAGTACCTAAAACTACGATCCAACTAAAATTGTTCTAAGTTGCCTAATATCTCCTACAGTTTTTCTTCAAGTTAGAAGTTTATTACAGTAATATTGGTAAGAAAGTAATTATCGGCATCTAATCATGCATAGAAGTGGAAGCTCCTCTCAGCTGAGCAGAAGCATGTTCCTCCATGCTGTCACCAGTCTGCTTAGCAGAATTTTGTTCCTCTTTTTGCCTAGCACTTCAATTGAGATGGCAGCTAAAGTGTAAGAGAACTTGTGAACAAAAGTTTGGGTTTATGTAAATTTATTTCAGAAGAACTCCATCAGTAATGCTTCAGTTTAAGTGAACAGAACAGTGTTACCAAAGGATCAGCTTCAAATTTATGGTCAAAGTTTGATTTAAAAAACTACTTAACATTGATTTGATTCGATTCCTACCCACCCCACTTTTACCCCTTTCTGGAGGAGCCATCAGAAATCCCTGGGGAAATACATCTGCAAAGTTAGTTTCACTAGTAAAGGACCACTAGTAAAAGAGTCATCTGAATGAGCAAGGTACAGTTGCATGTTAGCAATTGAAAGTACTGATCATGAGAGGTTTGAAACATAGTGCTAAGACTTTAATCTTGTTTAGATCATAGTAGAATGGGTAGAAATGTCAAATCTGTGCATGTCACTGTCTCTGATCCTGGCTGAAATGTTGCTGTGTTCATATTTCAGTGAAACACATGCACACTGTTGATATTACTTGTGCTGAAGGTACCATTTAGGATCCATCCTGGGGCCCTGATGCTGGATGGATGCATCAGGGACACCCAGGAAAGCTTGTCCACATGTAGTGGATAGGGGACAGTTATTGATTACAGAGGAAGGAAGCAGAACAATGAAAGAAAAATAGAGGGTACTTGGAGATCAATTAATAAAGAATTTGTTGTTGTAGTAACAGGTGCTGTATTAATTACAGTGAGATAGTTTAGAGAGAATAATCTGGCAAAACAGGCCTGCTGTTGCCATAAGAGCTAGTACAGCAATTAGTTCAAGAGAGTCTCTGAATCCAGTGCCCCAAGCCCTCACAATTACAAGATATGTAACTAAGACAAGAGAATACTGTTTTTCTATGTCACGAGGTAAGCTGAGGACACAGAAGTTCCCACGTTATCCTCAGTTGTCACTATGACTGTGACAATGCAAGGCTGCTTTCTCATGACCATTACACCAGCAAAAGGGGTATTACTGATCAACAGCAACCAAAAATCATTAAAGTGAAGCCAACAGGAAACTGTCACTCTACGAGACTGTACAATTTTAACTTTTTTTTTTCTGTCATAACAAAAGAATAGACTACAGATTGTACTAAAAAGCATCAAAAGAGCTAGTCAGGAAGGAGCTAACCAGCAGAAAACAAACCCAAAACCTTATCGTGTGGAAATTGTTAAAATGATGTTCCAGAGATCTCAGAAGATGCTCTGTGGTTTGGTTCCTCTCAGTCTGAGAACAGAGACTGCCACAGGAAATGCCTTCCTACAAAGCTGCTCTAGTAAGGGGAACCTCTGTTTTCTCTTGGGTGGAACAAACAGAAGAAGCTGCTCCTAACAGATTGCCATGAAATTGCTTCTAAGCAGCTGGACAGCAGGGCTTTTGCTCAAAGACAAAAAAAGGTGGGGAAAAGTGGCTTCCTCCCAGCATTGCTGAGCTGTTGCTGCAGTGTAGTTCAGAGCTGTGCAAGCTAGAGCTGGGTGATCTGATTGAAGTCTCAGAAGCCTTGCTGTATGTGTGGATAGCTGTGCAGGCTGAGTGGATGGCTCACTGCCTCCCATACCTTGCAGGATACGTCGTAGACATATCCGGAGGTTTTTAAAGAAATCATGTAACAAATGACCCCGCTGCCTGTGCACCAAATTACCCAGAGTTTGTTTTCCTTGTACTCCCTTTCCAGAAGAAACCAGAAAGTTCTGGGAAAAAAACCACTAGACATGACATGTGTTTCACTGTAGTGTGGTGTTATTGGTTGTTTCTTTGAAGTAATCAAAAACAAACAAAAAATAAAATAAAATTAGTTAAAAGTTAATACACCTGAAAGAATTTATTAAATTAATATAATTTGACTCTTCTAACAGCAGGATAGGAACCAAAACTCCACCTGTTATATCTGCATCTAAAATGCTGTGGCAAAATGATGTTTTGGTGTATAAAACAGTTGTTCAAGAAGTAACTAAAAATCAGATTTTTCTGGATCAGAACAATTTGAAGTTACTGAGCAAAGCCTTTTAAACCAGCATGTAAAATGATGAGCTAGCCTTCGAAGGAAATGGCTGTTTCAGTAATTATCAGAGGTACACCAAGGCGCAGTAAAGCAAAGCAGTGATAGCTTTCAAGGCATGGGGAAGAGTGCGTATCCATTCATCATCAGGGAGAAAGCAGCCAGCCAGGCTGGCTTTCACTGATGATTCAGTAAAGAAACAAGAACTGAAAGAACACCGGGTTTTTTTATTTCTATTTTTATTTGGAAGTTGCTTGAAGAATTTTCTTCTTTTAAATCAAGATAAGGTATGGTTATTAATATTTTAAAAAAAAAGGTGACATTGGGACAGTAATTACTTCAGTAGTGTAGAAGGCTGCCACTCGGCCCACTTCTAATAAATACTACACATTTCTTCAGTTCTTGACCTGGATTATTCTTAAATATTTTGCATTCTCTGGTGTGTGTTACTAATCCTGAGTCTTAGCTTGTTGGGGATCATTCTATTGACAGTAATCCAGTGCAACCAATGACAGCTTTACCTATTTAATATTTTTTTAAGTTAATTTTGTTCTCAGTTGTCTTTATCAGTACCTATAAAATGTTCTGACAGCCAGCTAAGCTCCTAATTCTTGTTGTGTATTGTAATTGAAGTATAGCTCTCAACAGTTTGATGAATAACCCTTAATGTTTGTTTATAAACTTCTAATCCTCAAACTGAATGTTGTTGGTAGTATTTGGTGTTCTTTGTACTTCCTCAGTGCCCCTTGCATCTATTAAATTAGATTTTGGGAGGTAGGCAAGCTGGACTCTCTGTCTGTGCTGACATCCTGGAAGCAGACAAAATCCCACAATTGTTGGTTGATACAAGTTTGTTAGTATGCTCTTTGAATACAGTGTTATAGTACCTGGAGAGTTAATTCTTTCATGATCTTATCATTAAAATTATTCGTACTGGATTTCAGAATCATTCTGCCCTAACTTCGTTACACATAAAGTGAGTAGAGCTTCAGTAGAAGCAGAACTAGAGCAGATGGGAAGGTCTGGGATTCTCATAAGAATCACTCCTTTACTTACTCTCGACTACCTTTTCTTAGCAAAGCCTAAGAAGGTGGCAGAGAGAACTAACAGGACTTTGTCACAGGATGCCTATTAGTTCTCAGTTTTCTATGCTAACCAGTTTTACTGACCTGATATCTGCTTTTGTGGTTTAATATATTTAACATGCATTAACAACCTTATTTCTGCATTAGTATATAGTAGGAGAAGAAAAAATACTGGGGGGAGGGGGG
>NW_026627311.1:0-1052 GCF_030028575.1 Malurus melanocephalus
ATGTCCCCAATGTCCGCAATCCCAATTTTTCCCTCTATTTTCTCCCAATTTTTCCCCAATTTTTTTCCAATTTTTCCCCAATTTTTCCCCCTGTCCCCAATGTCCCCAATCCCATTTTCCCTCTATTTTCGCTCTATTTTCGTCAAATTTTCTCCAAATTTTCCCCAATTTTCCCCCATTTTTTCCCAATTTTCCCCAATTTTCCCCAATTTTTCCCAATTTCCCCCAATTTTCCCCATTTTTCCCCAGGTGTGGACGTTCGAGCTGTCCATCTCCAAGGTGGTCCCGGGTGACCGCGGCAATTATCGCTGCGAGGTCACGGCCAAGGACAAGAAGGACAGCTGCTCCTTCAACATCGACATCGAGGGTGGGTCACCCCAAAAACACCCCAAAAACACCCCAAAATAACAAAAAAATGACACAAAACCATCCTAAAATATCCCAAAACCAACCCCAAAAAATAACACCAAAATAACCCCAAGAACACCCCAAAAAAACCCAAAAAATGACAAAAAATAACACAAAACCATCCCAAAATACCCCAAAAACACCCCAAAATAATCCTGAAATAACCCCAAAATAACCCTGATATGACCCCAAAAATACCCCCAAAATAACCCTGAAATAATCCAAAAACCACCCCAAAAATAACCTGAAACACCCCCAAAATACCCGAAAAACGCCCCAGAAAAATAACACCAAAATAACCCCAAAAATAACCCAAAAATGACTAAAACATACCCCAAAAATAACAAAAAAATACCCCAAAATACCCTAAAAACACCCTAGAAAATAACACCAAAATAACAAAACAAATACACAAAAATATCCCAAAAACACCCCAAAAATAACCCAAAAATGACCCAAAAATGACAAAAAAAGGCACCAAAATAACCCTGAATTAACCCAAAAAATTACAACAAAATAACCCCAAAAACACCCCAAAAATAACCCAAAAATGACACCAAAATACCCCAATTTTGGTGGGATTTGGGGGGGATTTTGAGGTGCATTTTGGGGTGGATTTTGGGGGATTTTGGGGGATTTTTGGG
>NW_026627311.1:2905-4599 GCF_030028575.1 Malurus melanocephalus
CAAAAACCAAAAAAGATCCCAAAAATAATAAAAAAAACCCCAAAATGCCCCAAAATGCCCCAAAATGTCCCAAATTCTCTCAGGGGGGACGCCAAGGACGACGCGGCCGGAGAGCTGGACTTCAGCGGGCTCCTGAAAAAAAGGTGGGGGAGGGGATGAAGATGAGGATGAGGAGGGTGGGGATGGAGATGATGAAGATGATGAAGATGATGATGATGATGAAGATGATGGCAATGATGATGGGATGATGATGATGATGATGATGATGATGATGATGATGATGATGATGATGATGATGATGATGGGATGGGATGATGGTGATGGTGATGATGATGAAGATGATGATGAAGATGGTGGGAAGAGGATGATGAGGATGAGGATGGTGATGAGGATGATGAGGATGGGATGATGAAGATGAAGGTGAAGGTGCAGGTGAAGATGAAGATGAAGATGATGAAGATGAAGGGTTGAGGATGGAGATGGGATGAAGACAAAGGTGATGAGGATGATGAGGATGAAGATGAAGATAAAGATGAAAATGAAGATGAAGATTAAGATGATGAAGATGGAAGAGGATGGGATGAGGATGATGAAGATGGTGGGATGAGGATGATGAGGATGGGATGAAGACGGAGATGATGAGGATGGGATGGGGATGATGAAGATGGTGACGGGATGAAGACGAATAAGATTAAGATGAAAATGAACATGAAGATGAGGATGAAGATGAGGAAGATGTGATGGATGGGGATGGGATGAAGATGAAGATGAAGGGATGAGGATGATGAAGATGGAGAAGATGGTGGGGATGGAGATGGGGAGGGGATGAAGATGAAGATGAAGATGAAGATGGAGGGATGATGATGACGAAGATGATGATGGTGGCATGACGATGAAGATGAAGATGAAGATGAAGATGAAGATGAAGATGAAGATGAAGATGAAGATGGAGGAATGATGATGATGAAGATGATGATGGTGGCATGAGGACAGGGCTGGGATGAAGATGGTGAGGATGATGAGGATGATGAAGACGGTGCAATGAAGATGCTGAGGATGAAGACGGACGTGAAGATGGGATGAAGATGAAGGTGAAGATGAGGATGAAGGGATGAGGATGATGAAGGTGGAGAAGATGGTGGGGATGGAGATGGGGAGGGGATGAAGATGAAGATGAAGATGAAGATGAAGATGAAGATGAAGATGAAGATGAGGTTGAAGATGGTGAGGGTGGGATGACAATGATGAAGATGATGATGGTGGCATGAGGACGGGGATGGGATGAAGATGAAGATGAAGGGATGAGGATGAAGATGAAGATGAAGAAGAAGATGAAGATGAAGATGAAGAAGAAGATGAAGACGAAGATGACGAAGATGGTGAGGATGAGGATGGGATGAGGATGAAGATGAAGATAATGAAGATGGAGGGATGAGGATGGAGATGGGATGAAGATGAAGATGGTAGGATGAAGATGATGAGGATGATGAAGATGACCCCATATCCCCCCAGGCAGGTCCAGGAGGAGGAGACGAGGAAGAAGGAGGAGGAGGAGGAAGGGATGGGATGAAGATGATAAAGATGAAGACGAAGATGAAGATGAAGATGAAGATGAAGATGAAGATGAAGATGAAGATGAAGATGAAGATGAAGATGGAGGGATGAGGATGATGAGGATGATGATGGTGGCATGA
>NW_026627312.1:0-4806 GCF_030028575.1 Malurus melanocephalus
CAGGAGATGCAGAAGGGAAGCTCAGGGCAGAGGAGGGAGCAGCTGGGGAGGGCACTGTGGTCACTGGGAGAGGGTGGCAGGAACAGAGCAGCTGCTGGAGGAGAGGAAGGAGGGGCAGGGATGAAGGAAAAGATTGCACTGACCTGTTGAGTGTGGGGCAGCAGCAAGCAAAGGGTGTCTGTCCAGATCAGCGGCGCTTCCTGGCATCTCTTGCTCCTTTTGGATCCTTATCCTGAAGTGGGTCCTCCCAGGTCAGTTACATGAAGGAGAAAGTCCCCAGATCTTCAGGCGGTCCCCGCTCTCACCCTGTTGTCTCTGCTTCGTGCCCTGTGCTGGTGTTGCTCCCCAAGACTCAGTGGAGTCACAGGGGACTCGGAAATTTGGCAACTTTGGCTACGTCAGCGTTTCACTTCCTTGGTATAATTAGTGTTGATTTTCTTTTTCTTGTAACAAAGGAAGTGGCTTTTGCCAGGAGCTCCACATGCAGGATTTTGTGATTGGATCCTCATTTCCTCCTGATTAGAAACAGTCCTTCCCTGCAGAATGTCCCAATCTCGGACTGCCTTCCCTCTCCTCACAGTTTTCTACCATTCCTCGTTTTTGTTCCCTGAAGGCTCATGTTCCCTCCAGCAGCAGAGGGATGCTGGTGCTGCGGGTGGCACTGGAATGCTGGTGGTGTTGGCAGTGCTGGGGAGGCAGCTGGGTGCTTCTCAGAAACAGCTCCCATTCTGGGAAAAGCTATGGGATCATTGCCAAAACCTGCCCTGGGCCCTAGAAAGCGCATCTGAGCTACTCCCCATGCTATCCCAATCCCATCCTATCCCGTCCTCATCCCTGCTCCCCATCCCCACCCCGCTCTCCATCCTCACCCCATCCCATCCCACCCCGCAGATTTCCGGCCGGCAGCCACGCCCCCGCTCCGGGTGAGATCTGCCGGGCTCTGCTGTCCTCCTGTGGGCACATTTGGGATTGCCGCCATCCCGGGCCCCTCCAGCCCTCTGCGACCCTCTCCCGACCCCTCCTGACCTCCTGCAGCCCCCTCCACACGTCCTCCCATCCCCCAGGCGATCCCCTGCCCTATCCCCCGGGGCCGCCTTTCCCAATTCTGCCCCGCTTCTGCCCCGCTCCAGCCGGGACCCCCGGCAGCATCTCGGCTCCTCCTGGCTCTGGGGCTCCAGGACCCGGGAGGGAGGAGGAAAACCCTCAGGTATTCCCTACAGAGCATCCCTGCCGCATGCCCCTGCTCCCTTCTCCTGGGGGACTACACACTTCGAATGAGTGTTTGACATCGTTTAAAATATCATCGATAAAGGGAGCAGTAATAACCAGATTTAACTTAAAATATCATCGATAAAGGGAGCAGTAATAACCAGATTTAACTTAAAATATCATCGATAAAGGGAGCAGTAATAACCAGATTTAACTTAAAATATCATCGATAAAGGGAGCAGTAATAACCAGATTTAACTTAAAATATCATCGATAAAGGGAGCAGTAATAACCAGATTTAATATCAAGTGAAAGCACAACAAAATTAATTGGCCAGGTTCACTCTACCACTAACCAGACAGGCACATCAAGGAATGGAAATGTGTAAACAGACAAAATCCACTCAATCAAACCAGAAATATGACACCTGCATGGACACAGACAGAGAGTCAGAGCAAAGTCCCTGTGAGAAATTCCCCTGAGAGGCAGTGAAATGCTCACTGTGGGTGCCTTTGCATCTCCTCCCGGGGTGAAGGGTTGAGCCTCGAGCAGTGGGGGGATCGGCCCAGGGCCCGTGGTTGTTTGGGGATCCCCCGAGTGCAGCAAACGGGAGAGTTCCCGGCTCGGAGAGGCCCCACTGTGAGGGAGGTTCTGCTCAGCGCTGTGGGGCCCAGGACAGCTCCAAGGGTCTCCTTTAGGATCGCTGTTTATAGGGCCCCAAGGGATGGGCTTCAGTCACAACAGTGTTTCATCCTGGCCCCACCTCGGCTTGGCAACTTTCATTGGCGGTGAGAGAACAGGGATGTTGCAAATTCCAGCAGCAAAAGCAGTGTCCAAGGGTGTTCCTAAAAGGCAGGAGCTGTTGGGCAGCAGCAGCTGCTGGGAGCAGATGGAGTTTGTGATCAGCTGCAGAGGAGCCGAGCCCAGGGGCTGCTCCTCAAGGCCGAGGCCTCAGGAGCATTTCTGAGATGCAGTGGGGCCTGGGAAGGGCTGGGGGATGCAGCAGCACAGGGAGGGTGATCCTGTGGGTATTTATTGATCAAGGAATCCCTCAGCCACTGTCCCGGGGTCCTTCAGCAGTGCAGGGGAAGAGATCAACAGGCTCAGAGCACCGTGTCCATAGTGCCATCATTGCTGTGGGCAGTGTTTCCTTCTGGCTCCTCAAAGACCCTCCTGAGGGATTCCCTGAGGGTCCCAAAGGAGCAGGGCCTCCAGCAGCTCCAGACAAGCAGCTGCCCCGACCCTCTCCAGACCCTCCTGACCCCCTCTGACACCTCCAGATCCCCCTCAGAGCCGCCTTTTCCCCCGACAGCCCCGCTCCTGCCCTGCTCCACACGGGACCCTGGGCTCTGCCTTTGCTCCTCCTGGCTGCTCCCAGTCTTCCATCCCAATAAATGTCCCTGGATCCATCCCTGCACTGCTTTTGTTCCTCTCCAAGGGCTGTGTGGGGGCTGGCACTGCGGGTGAAGCTCTGGAGTGGTTGGGGTCTCCCTGGGAAGCCATCACCCCAAACCTTATTGGGCAGAATGGGGTGGGCCGCTGATGGGAAGGGAATGGAGCTTCAGACACGGGAATGGGAGGGATGGGAAGGACGGGAGAGGGGTGGGCTGGATGGGAGAGTGGGATGGGAGACTGTGGGGTGGGATTGGGATGCGGTGGGACAGAGTGGGAAGGTGTGGGATGGGGTGGGGCTGGTGATCTAAATGAAGCCACAGGGAGGGGGTGATGCCCCATGGAAGCCATGGTGACAAACACAGGTGTCACCCTGCTCCTGGAAGGGGGTGGCCGTGCTGAGGAGCACAGACTGCCCTTCCCTTGCAGCTGCACCATCCGAGCCTGCTGACAGAGAAACTGAAACAATGGGAGAGGGAGAATTCCTGAAGGTAAAAACTGCTTTACACCTGGCTCAAAACAATGGAATTAAAAGATATTGTGGGAGATGTTTGCTGTGACACTCCCAGAGCAGCCAGCGGGGAATGCTGAGCCCCTGGGCCATCCTGTCCATGCCGGCTGTGCCACTGCCATCCCAGCTCTGGGCACTGGGGATCATGTTTGCTGCAGGGAGCACAAGCCATGGCTGTGTCCCCTCCCTCCACCCCCATTCCCGGCTGGCAGCAGGAGCCAGAGGAAGGCGGCAAGCGCTGGCAGACGGGGCCAAGGCAGCTCAGGGTTCACGATGCTCTTTATTGATATCAGAACGCAGTGGGATGCAGGAACCAGGTGCCAGGGGGATTTTTGGGATCCCAGTCTGGTTGGGAAGAACCCCTTTGGGGGAAGGGTGTTCTTGGACCCCTGAGTGAGGGGGAAAGCCACGCTCCAATGTGCTCCCTGCAGAGCATCCCTCCCATATTGCCCATGGCAATGCACTGCTCCCTTCTGTGGGAATACACTGTGCAAGGTTGGTTCTGTGGATATTTATTAGTTGGGACGTTCAGGGAAACCGTCAGCCACTGTCTCAGCCACTTCCAGCTATGCAGTGTCCCTGGTCGGCTGCGCACGGACCAACAGCCTCCGAACCTGTGTGTGCGTGACGGCATCATTGATTCCAGCAGTGTTGTCTTTCTGCTCATCAAAGACCCTCTGGAGGGATTCCCGGAGGGATCCCACAGAGCAGGGCCTCCAACACCTCCCCACCACGAAGTAGATGAAGGGTTTGATGGTGCTGTTGATGCAGGTGAGCAGGAGAAAAATCTTGGAGGACAGAGGGGTGTAACCAAGCTGCTCTAGGAAATTCCAAAGGAGGAGGAGGAGAGTGAAGAGCACAGTGAGGCAGACAGCGATGTCGCGCCTTTTGAGTTGCTGCTGCTGAGAGCCGCACTTGGCCTTAATGAATTTGATTATGCGGGAAATGACCGTGGGTGCAGCACGGAGGAGCAGCATGACAGTGAAAATGGAGATGACAGCTGCCCGGCACTGCTGCTGCTCATGTGATGGGCACAGCAATGTTACTGTGGGAATGACAGTGGTGAGAATGAAGAAGGCCCAGAATTCGATGCCCGACACCACCCACAGCAGGCGCTCTGAAAGGCTGTAGTGGCCGAGGAGATTGCAGAGCTTGACAATGCCCGTTGCGATGACAACGTCTGTCAGCCAGCACAGCACCCAGTACTGACAGACCACTGAGAGCTGGAAAAGGAAGTTCAGGTAACCCAGGGGCACAACTGGAGAGCAGGACAAATCCTCCACCAGGAAGAGCAGGGCGGAAGGCCCCGTGAAGAGAAGGAAGGTGAAGTCGGTGACAGCCAGGTCAAAAATTCTGCTGTTAATGAGTTCCAGGCTGAGGAGGGAGAGCACAGCCCCATTCCCAAATAGCCCACAGAGGCTGATGAGCAGTGTGACACTGTGGATGGCCACATTGGTGACATCTGTCTCACATGGATCTTCAGTGGGTGAGGTGAAAGGCGTGGACACGGTGCTCACGTTCATGGATGGACGCTGGGCAGGCAGTGGGATGTGGCCCCTGGCTGTGGTCAGAGTGGATGGGCAGTCAGTGCTTGGAGAATCCCAGGATGGACCATGCAGCTCCTCAGCAGCTCCCTGCAGTGGGAAGGATTCAGAGGAGAGAAGTGAGATGTGCAGGGGAGGAGAGCGGTGGAA
>NW_026627313.1:0-1028 GCF_030028575.1 Malurus melanocephalus
TATCTGATCATCTCCTGATGCAGGATGTCATCCATATAATAATAACTTAAGAGGCTGGAAAAAGTTCTCGCACTGGCTCCAAGGCCTGTGCCACACAGATTTGACACATGGTGGGTGAATCTCCGGCCGGCTTCTCTCCTGGCTTCGCACCCACACATGATGTCACAGGGTGTCTTGTTGCCTTCGGTTAATGAAAAAGCGCGGCGACCTGGTTCAAGAACGGCATGGCAGTCACCCCTTGAGTACTCGGTCCMCTGCTCACACACATCAATATGATGGATGGCAAATGGCGTTTATTAAAAAGTGTACTGGCATTATATAGCCTAGGTTTATGACGTCACTTCCATAGGGAGGAGTCCTATCTTTCCGTACATCGCGAGATCTTCCGAGCGGCAAGCCCTGACTACCACATTTCCGCCCTCCCTGTGCTTAACTAAATGAGCTAGAATATATAAAACTTATAAAATTTATAAAGCCTTGTAAAACTCCAGAAAACTTTATGAAACTTTATGAACTCCGTAAAACCAAAAAAGAACACATTATAATTTTGCAACAACAATCATAAGGCACAGTAAGCAATTGGCAACTGAGGGGTAATCGGGGGCAACGAAGTGTAACCTGGGGCAACTGGGGATAATGATAAGTAGGTACATTTTAAAGCAGTTGTTGGTGCTCCACCAACATGATGTTGACTTTTCCTAACCGGCCTTTGACGAATGACGTGAACCTGTTTAAAATAGAGGGTCGGAAGACCAGTGTCATCACGATCATTGCAATCGGTCCCATTAAAGTAGATATTAGGGTGGTTAGCCATGGTGAATGGTTAAACCATGATTCAAACCACCCTTGTTGAGCTTCCTTGTCCCTTTTTCTTTGAGCCAGTCTCTCTCTCAATTTAGCCATTGAGTTTCTGACTACTCCAGTATGGTCCACATAAAAGCAACATTCCTCTTTTAAGGCGGCACAGAGGCCTCCTTGCTGCATGAATAATAGATCTAGTCCTCGCCTGTTTTGTAAAACATCTAGTC
>NW_026627313.1:3632-4719 GCF_030028575.1 Malurus melanocephalus
CTTGGTGTAAACTTTGCAGTTTTAGGGGCCATTGCTTCACCCACACTGGTGTGTCGGTTTTCCAAGTGATGGGGATCGGGAAAGTTCGAGCAATGGCCATTAAACTAAAGGGCGGTCGTTGGTGAGGACAACGCCAAGTTGAGAGAGAACGTCCCGTCCGATAAAACACTGCACAGTTGGAGGGAGCTGAACGATGGAAAAACCAGCAGTAACGGTTTTCCTGTCAATTGACACTCGCACAGCGGGCGATCGGCTAGCAAGGGTAATCCCCCCAACACCCGTGACAGTCGTAGTACTTGACTGTACTGGCCAGTGAGCTGGCCAGTGTTGTGGAGCTACAATACTTGAATCGGCCCCGGTGTCAAGGAGGCCTGTAAGGGTGTGCTCCTTTCCCTGGTAAGTCAAAATTACTCTCCGTCTGGGTCTCTCATGCAAGTTCATTGTAAGCAGAGTGAGACCTCCTGTCGACCCAAAACCGCCCATTTCCCTTAGGGTGTCCTTAATCGGGGCAATGCCCTCCGTCATATGTGCTAAAGGTACCACCTGGGCGATCCGCTGTCCTTTCTGGATGGTCATGGGAGGAAAGGGTGTGTGAACCATGATCATAATTTCTCCCATATAGTCAGCGTCAACTACTCCAGGCAGTACGATGGATGCCGATGACCTTCCTATAATTAATGCTCCAACTGCTTGGCCATTGATTGAGATGGGTCCTCTGAAACTGTCGCGATCTTTTGGGGCTGTGTTGTTAGGAGCGTGGTCTCTATTGCTGCTGCCAGGTCCATCCCGATGCTTCTCCTGGTTGCTGGTCATAGGGAGCTGGCGGTCTGTAAAGCTCGGGTCGGGTCATCGCAGCTATTTGTGTCCCAGCGCAGCTGCTGTGGTGGTTCAGCGCGCTGGTCTTGGAGTTTCCCGACTGCCAACGGCAGACTCCGGTGTTGTGGGAGTTGGAACGGCACTTGTGGCACCACAGTCCCGAGACCCAGCACTCRCGGCGTAAGTGTCCAGGCTCTCCGCAGTGGTAGCATCTCATTTTGCCACTGGGTGGAGGTACGGAGCCAAACGTGTCTGCAGCTTGTAGAGGCGC
>NW_026627314.1:0-1453 GCF_030028575.1 Malurus melanocephalus
CCCTCAGCTGACCCCAAATGACCCCAGGTGACCCCAGGTAACCCTAGTGACGCCAAATGACCCCAAATGACCCCAAATGACCCCAGTGACCCCAGCTGACCCCAGTTGACCTCAGTGACCCCAGCTGACCCTAGATGACCCAAATGACCCCAGATGACCCCGGGTGACCCCAGCTGACCCCTGATGACCACAAATGACCCCAGTGACCCCAAATGACCCCTGCTGACCCCAAATGACCCCAAATGACCCCAGTGACCCCAAATGACCCCAAATGACCCCTGCTGGCCCCTAGATGACCCCAGCTGACCCCTCAGCTGACCCCAGTGACCCCAGTTACCCCAGCTGACCCCAGCTGACCCTAGTGACACCAAATGACCCCAAGTGACCCCAAATGACACCCAGGTGACCCCTGCTGACCCCAGCTGACCCTAGTGAAGCCAAATGACCCCAAGTGACCCCAAATGACCCCAGGTGACCCCAGATAACCCCAGCTGACCCCACTGACCCCAAATGACCCCCAGGTGACCCCTGCTGACCCCAGCTGACCCTAGTGACCACAAATGACCCCAGCTGACCCCTGATGACCACAAATGACCCCAGCTGACCCCAGTGACCCCAAATGACCCCAGCTGACCCCACTGACCCCAAATGACCCCCAGGTGACCCCTGCTGACCCCAGCTGACCCCAGCTGACCCTAGTGACCCCAAATGACCCCAGGCGACCCCAGCTGACCCCAGCTGACCCCAGCTGACCCTAGTGACCCCAAATGACCCCAGGCGACCCCAGCTGACCCCAGGTGACCATAGCTGACCCCAAATGACCCCAGCTGACCCCAAATGACCACGGGTGACCCCAGTGACCCCAAATGACCCCAGTGACCCCAGCTGACCACGAATGACCCCGGGTGACCCCAGTGACCCCAAATGACCCCACTGACCCCAGATGACCCCAGTGACCCCAGCTGACCACAAATGACCCCTGCTGACCCCGGGTGACCCCTCAGCTGACCCCAGTGACTCCAGATGACCCCAGTGACCCCAGATGACCCCAAATGACCCCTGCTGACCCCAGATAACCCCAGATGACCCAAATGACCCCAGGTAACCCCAGTGACCCCAAATGACCCCAGGTGACCCCCAGGTGACCCCAGTGGCCCCAGGTGACCCCAAATGACCCCAGCTGACCCCAGCTGACCCTAAATGACCCCAGCTGACCCCAAATGACCCCAGTGACCCCAAATGCCCCCAGGTGACCCCGGTGACCCCAAATGACCCCAGCTGACCCCTGATGACCACAAATGACCCCTGCTGACCCCAGGTGACCCCGGTGACGGTGACAGCGGCGCGGAGGAGCCGGGCACACCTGGGCCAGGTGAGGCCGAGGAGGAGGAGGAGGAGGACGAGGCCGAATATTACAGAGAGGAGCTGGGGGAGGAGCCAGACCCGGGTGAGT
>NW_026627314.1:3163-4444 GCF_030028575.1 Malurus melanocephalus
CAGGAAACCCCAAAAATCCCAAATTTCATCCCAAAAATTCCAAATCTCACCCAGAACATCCCAAAAATCCCAAATCCCATGCAGGAAACCCCAAGTTTCACCCAGGAAACCCCAAAAATCCCAAATTTCATCCCAAATCTCACCCAGGAACCCCAAAATCCCATTCAGGAACCCCCAAATTTCATCCCAAAAATCCCAAATCCCACCGAAAATCCCCAAAATCCCAATCAGGAACCCCAAAATCCCATCCAGAACATCCCAAAAACCCCAAATCCGCCCCAAAAACGAGGAGGGTCCGTGGGACGCTCCTGACCCCGAGGAAAACCCCGATTTTCCAAAAACGGCCGGGAAAATCCCGGAAAAAGTGAATTTTGGGAAATTCCCGGAAAAATTTTGGGATTCCCAGAGAAATTTTGGGATTCCCAGAAGTTTTTTTTGGGATTTCCAGAAGTTATTTTTGGGATTTTCGAAAGGTTTTTTTTTGGGATTCCCTGAAGGATTTTGGGATTCCCAGTGGGGTTTTTTTGGGATATTCCAGGACGAATTTTGGGATTCCCAGAAGTTTTTTTTTGGATATTCCAGAAGTTTTTTTTGGATTCTTGGGGCTTTTTTTTTGGGATCCCCCACCCAGAAGAATTTTGGGAATGCCCAGAAGTTTTTTGGGATCCCCAGGGGGGATTTTTGGGATTCTTGGGGGTTTTTTTGGGATCCCAGAAAAATTTTGGAATCCCCAGGGRATTTTTGGGATCTCYTGGGGTTTTTTTGGGATCCTCTGGTGGAATTTTTGGGGTCCCCAGGGGGAAATTTTGGGTCCCGTTTCACCCCGAAAAATGGGGAAAAAAATCTAAAAATGGGTGAAAAAAATCCCTAAAAATGGAAAAAAAAAGCCCTAAAAATGGGGAAAAAATCCCTAAAAATGGGGAAAAAAAGCCCCAAAAATGGGGGGAAAATCCCTAAAAATGGGGAAAAAAAGCCCCAAAAATGGGGAAAACCCCAGAATTCCGCGTTGGGATCCCGGGAATTTCATCCCCATTCCCAAATTTTCACCGTGGGAAGGGCGGGAATAAATCAGATTTAAAACCTGGGACTCGTCTCGCTCTTTTTTTTGGAAAAATTCCCGATTTTCCTACCCCAAAATTCCAATTTTTTCAACAGAAATTCCATTTTACCCACCCAAAATCCCATTTTTTTCACTCAAATCGCCTCTACCTGAAATCTGTTCTGATTGGCTGAGCCGCCGTGGCGGGAACAGCGCTGAGAGGAAACCGCGCTCTGATTGGC
>NW_026627315.1:0-982 GCF_030028575.1 Malurus melanocephalus
AGGTGCCATCTCTGGATTTCTGCTGCTCTGCAGATTCCCTGGGAAATGCTGATTTCTTCAACCGAGCTCATGAAGAGAAGGGATCTCCAAATGTTGGTGAAGAAGATGAACTGTTAAAGTTTGGCGAGTGCCTGGTAAGGACGGCCTGGAAGCCCCAGCCTGAGCCTGGAGAAGACCCCTGGCCACAGCGCTCAGTGCCTGGGGCAGGCAGCTGTGTCCCTGCCCAGCGCTGCAATCAGTGGCGCCAGCCTGCGCTCCACATTCTGCTCCCTTCCCTGGGCTGTGCGGGCTCTTCTCCAGGCTGCTCTGGCGCTGAGCCGGGTGCCCATGGATCCCCGGTGCTGCCAGCCCATGTGGTGGGGTAGCACGGGCACAGCACAAAGAGAAAGTTCAGGGACCCTTGGGGGATTTGTGGCCAGCACCTTCCAGCTGATCCTGTTGCTCTCCACTCCCTCCCGGCCATGGCAAAATCTGGTCGGGTTGGCGCTGGCAGGGGGCTCTCCTCAGGTCCCCACAGATTGTGGATGTGACCGTGGCTCTCTTCCTCTCTCTCCCAGCCCCTGAAGACATGACAGAGGATGTCAGGAGTGCCATTTCCAACCTGTCACTGCAAACACTGTATGTCATCCGGCAGCACAAAGACATCGGCTGTCCATATACCAGAATATGCGACATCAACTCTGCAGGGCATGGATGGCACGGCCTCATCTGTGGGGCTGTGTCTGCCTGCGCTGCTGGAGCTCCGTGGAGAACTCATCTCTCTGCTGTCTCCTGGGGCTTCTGAGTCAGCGCGTATTGTACTTAGTTCATCAAGATTCTTCTTTTTTTCCTTATTCTTCTTCTTTTCTGTTATGATAATAAAACATATTTTCTAAAACAGAGACTGCCTGGAGCTTTCTTTTGATGCACAGGGCACAGGGGAAGAGGGGAAAATGAGTGCTTGTGCTCAGCAAGTTGCCCAGGCGTGCCAGGTGGAAGGGAA
>NW_026627315.1:3008-4436 GCF_030028575.1 Malurus melanocephalus
GAGCGCTGTCTTGGGCTGCTTCTTTTGCAGGCAACTCAGGTGCTGTGGGTGATTGCCCAGGTGCCCGAGTGCCAGGGGGTGATGATGCTTCATTCTGCCCACCTGTTTGTGGCTCTGCTCTTCCATGTTGTCATGACCACAGAGCAGATGCTACAGGAAGTGTATACCTTCTGGAGAGCATTGCCAGGAGGAACAACAACTTTCCACCATGACAAAAGGTTCCAGATCTCCTGTCCCTCCCATGCCCTCGTGGTCAGTGCCTGTGCTCCCAGTATGACTGGGACTTTCCTCTGCATACAGATTTGCAGCGCAGGTCATGAAGGCTCTCCTCTGTGGACTGTGGTGTGACAAAGGGGTGTTGGCCCTGGAGCACCAGCATTGCTGGGACACGCAGCTTTGTGCTGCTATCCAGCACTATGCCATGGGTCTGCTGGCCAAGGGAGAGCCCCTTCTCCCCGCTGCCCCCAGCATTTGTGCCCTGTGCCTGTCGTCTCATACAGTCCCCGTGGTCATGGGTGAGAGGGCCTCATCACCGAGAATGGCCGAGCAGACTGTAAGAGGCAGGGAGAGGAGGGTGCCGACAAGGAGCCGCCTCCCAAAGAACACAACACATCCCCTGCAGGGACGGTGGACAAAGACCAGACCTCTGTGAGTCAGTCCCAGGACAGGTTTGTCTCCCCTGCTCAGGCTCTCGGTGCCTTTTTTCCCCTGCCAGGGAGCTGCACTGTGACTTGATGCACACGTGTTCCCACATTGCATTCTACCTACTCCAGCTACTCAGCACAGAGAAGCCACCCTGGGATCTGCCCTTCCTGGCATTCCGTGCAGAGGTGAGCCGGAAGGCCAGCACTGCCTCCCTCAGCAGCCTCCCAGCTCTGCCCTCTCATAGCCGCAGCTGCCTGGGACGCTGCCCGTGCCCTGTGCTGCTGCATGGGCCCAGCCCTGTGCGATTCTGGGCTCCTGCTGGCTGGGTCCCCTGTCAGTGCTCTGTGCCTTTCAGGTTCTGAAGTGCCTATACTGCACTAAAGGCGGTGACAGCATCCTCAAGATCATGTCGAGGCACAAGCGTGCCACAACCTGGTCCCACTCTTCCTCCACTGCCACCATGAGAACTGACACAGGTGTGGACACGTGGGCTGCTGCTGTCCCCATCACAGAGGGCTCGGCAGGGCTGCAGCCTCCTCAGGGCCTTGGCAGGGGGACATGGGTCCTGTGCCCTGGGCTGAGGTGCCATCTCTGGATTTCTGCTGCTCTCCAAGTTCCTTGGGAAATGCTGATTTCTGCGGCTGAGCTCCTAAAGAGAAGGGATCTCCAAATTCTGGTGAAGAAGATGAATTGTTAAAGTTTGGCAAGCCCCTGGTAAGGACAGCCTGGAAGCTCCAGCCTGAGCCTGGAGAAGCCCCCTGGGCACAGTGCTCAGTGCCTGGG
>NW_026627316.1:0-1667 GCF_030028575.1 Malurus melanocephalus
TTTTTTCCCCTCTTTTTTTTGGCCGTTCCTTGCAGGATTCAGACGTGAGCGTCGGGCAGGGCGTGCAGGACGTGGTCCAGCAGCTGCAGGGCGCGGTGGAGGTGCACCTCGATCCAGCAGGGYGTGCAGGTGATGCTGGCCCGGGGATAGTCGGGCCCCCAGCCCTTAACAAAGCTCAGCCTAACCAGGCACAGGCGCCGCAGGTCGTCCACGCCGAGCCCCGCGGCCACCGACAGCCCTGGGAGGGGGGACACGGTCATCTCGGGGGTCCCACGGTCATCACGGGGATGCCATGGTCATCACAGGGGTCCCATGGTCATCACAGGGGTCCCATGGTCATCACGGGGGTCCCATGGTCATTACAGGGGTTCCACGGTCATCACGGGGGTCCCACGGTCATCACGGGGGTCTCACGGTCATCACAGGGGTGCCATGGTCATCACGGGGGTCCAATGGTCATCTCGGGGGTCCCACGGTCATTACAGGGGTCACACGGTCATTACAGGGGTTCCATGGTCATCACAGGGGTCCCATGGTCATTATGGGGATCCCATGGTCATTATGGGGATCCCATGGTCATCATAGGGGTCCCACAGTCATCACGGGGGTCTCATGGTCATTACAGGGGTCCCACGGTCATTATGGGGATCCCATGGTCATTATGGGGATCCCACGGTCATCACGGGGGTCCCACAGTCATCACGGGGGTCCCATGGTCATTACAGGGGTCCCACGGTCATCATGGGGGTCCCATGGTCATTACAGGGGTCCCACGATCATCTCAGGGATCCCATGGTCATTACAGGGGTCCCACGGTCATCACGGGGGTCCCATGGTCATCACAGGGGTGCCATGGTCATCACAGGGGTGCCATGGTCATTATGGGGATCCCATGGTCATCACGGGGGTCCCATGGCCATCACGGGGGTCCCATGGTCATCACGGGGCTCCCATGGTCATTATGGGGATCCCATGGTCATCACAGGGGTCCCATGGTCATCACAGGGGTCCCACGGTCATCACGGGGGTCCCATGGTCATCACGGGGGTCCCATGGTCATCACGGGGGTCCCATGGTCATCACGGGGATCCCACGGTCATTACAGGGGTCCCACGGTCATCACGGGGGTCCCACGGTCATCACAGGGGTCCCATGGTCATCACAGGGGTGCCATGGTCATCTCGGGGGTCCCATGGTCATCACGGGGGTCTCACGGTCATTATGGGGGTCCCATGGTCATTACAGGGGTTCCATGATCATCACAGGGGTCCCATGGTCATCACAGGGGTCCCACAATCATCACGGGGGTCCCATGGCCATCACGGGGGTCCCACGGTCATCACGGGGGTCCCACAGTCATCACGGGGGTCCCACAGTCATTATGGGGGTCTCATGGTCATCACGGGGGTCCCATGGCCATCACGGGGGTCCAATGGTCATTACAGGGGTCCCACGGTCATCACAGGGGTCCCATGGTCATTACAGGGGTCCCACGGTCATCACGGGGGTCCCATGGCCATCACGGGGGTCCCATGGTCATCACGGGGGTCCCATGGCCATCACGGGGGTCTCACGGTCATCACGGGGGTGCCACGGTCATCATGGGGGTCCCATGGTCATCATGGGGGTCCCATGGCCATTACAGGGGTTCCACGGTCATCTCGGGG
>NW_026627316.1:2764-4586 GCF_030028575.1 Malurus melanocephalus
CCCGGGGTCCTTCCCCTGCTCCCGGGACCCCAAAAAACACGGGTACAGAGCTCTCCCACCCCTCTAGAAACCCCGATCTTTGTGCACTTTGGGGTCGGGGTGTGAGGATCCCTCCACCCTGGGGTCCTTCCCCTGTTCCCGGGACCCCCTAAAAAGTTGTCACAAAGCTCCCCCACACCCCTGGCCCCCCGGGAACCCCGACCTTGATGTTCAATTTGGGGTGGGGGTATGAGGGTCCCTCCATCCTGCTCCCGGGACCCCCTAAAATGTGGGCACAGAGCTCTCCCACCCCTCCCAGCCCCCCGGGAACCCCGACCTTGATGTGTGCTTTGGGGTGGGGGGTAGAGTGTGCCTCCCCTGCTCCTGGGACCCCAAAAAACATGGGTACAGAGCTCTCCCACCCCCCCACAAACCCCGACCTTGATTGTGCGCTTTGGGGTGGGGGGTAGAGGGTCCCCTTCCCCTGTTCCTGGGACCCCCTAAAAAGTTGTCACAGAGCTCCCCCACCCCTCCCAGCCTCCCGGGAACCCCGAACTTCATGTGCGTTTTGGGGTGGGGGTTAGAGAATCCCTCCACCCCAGGGTCCTTCCCCTGCTCCCGGGACTCCAAAAAATATGGGTACAGAGCTCTCCCACCCCTTCAGAAACCCCGATCTTGATGTGCACTTTGGGGTGGGGGTAGAGGGTTCCTCCACCCTGGGGTCCTTCCCCTGCTCCCGGGACCCCCTAAAAAGTTGTCA
Organism: Malurus melanocephalus; assembly: GCF_030028575.1. Taxonomy (NCBI): domain Eukaryota; kingdom Metazoa; phylum Chordata; class Aves; order Passeriformes; family Maluridae; genus Malurus; species Malurus melanocephalus. Next base: position 3,504 of record NW_026627316.1, read on the forward strand.
CAGAGCTCCCCCACCCCTCCCAGCCTCCCGGGACCCCCAACCTTGATGTGGGCTCCGGGGTACACCTTGTGCACGGCGTCCCCGGGGGCTCTGCCCGCCTCCCTGTCCAGGTAGAAGCTCTGCACGAACACGGCGTGGTCGCTGCGGCAGCGCATCCACACGTCGCCCTCGCCGCGCCGCTCCAGCTGCACGCCCCTGCCGATGTGCAGCCTGCCCGGGAGCCTGAGCACGGAGCCGCGGCCCCACAGCCCCGCCTGCCCAGGGCAGTGCCCAGCTTCTCCCTGATAGCCCATATTTTTCCCTTGTATCCCCCACTTATCCCGTTTTTTCCCCATTATCCCCATTTCTGCCGTAATTATTCCTCTTGGATCCCCTCTTTCCCCGTCAACCCCTATTTCTGCCCACATCCTCCATTTATCCTCCAGTCCTTTTCCTCCTTCTGCCCTAATTATCCCCCATTTCCCCCATATCCGGTTTATCCCCTATATTCCCCTTTTCTCATTTCCCCCATTTCCCCCAAAACTCATTTATCCCCTATATCCCTCTTCTCTCACTTATCCCCTATTTCCCCCATATCCCATTTATCCCCTATAAATATCCCCCTTCTCCCACTTATCCCTCAAGTCCCCCATATCCCATTTATCCCCTATAAATATCCCCCTTCTCCGACTTATCCCCCATATCTCATTTATCTGCCATTTCAACCATATCTCATTTATCCCCCACTTCCCACATATCCCCCTTCTCCCATCTGTTCCCCATTTTCCCCATATCCCCCCATATCCCCCTTCTCCCACTTATCCCCCATTTCTCCCATATCCCATTTATCCCCATCATCCCCCTTCTCTTATCCCCTATATCCCCTTTCTCCCACTTATCCCTCATTTCCCATTTATCCCCTATATCCCCCTTCTCCCACTTGTCCCCCATTTCCCCCATTTCCCATTTATCCCTATATCCATTTCCCATTTATCCCCCATATCCCCTATATTCCCCTTCTCCCATTTATCCCCCAAATCCCCCCGTACCCTGATTATCCCCGTTGCCCTCCATCCTTCACCTCCAAACCCCGGTGCCCCCCAT
>NW_026627317.1:0-4566 GCF_030028575.1 Malurus melanocephalus
GCCCCGGCCCCGCCCACCTGGCGCCGGCACCACGCCCACTGCGCAGGCCACGCCCACAGGACCCGCCCTTCCCTGTGCCTGAGGTGGGTGTGGCTAAAGGGGGAGGGGCCTAAAAAGGGGAGGGGCTTGTGGAGCATGGGCTGGTGGGGAAATTGGATGGGCGGGGCTAAGAGCCAGGGGTGGGGCTTTGGAAGTGGGTGGGGCTAATGGGGAGGGGCTAGGGGGGTGTGGCCAGATGATTGACAGGTCAATATCAAGAGGGGGTGTGACCCCTGAGATGGGTGGGCGTGGCCAGAAGGGAGGTGGGCGTGGTCAGGTGATTGACATGAGTGTATCAGGAAGGGGCGTGGCTGCCTAAAAGGGGGCGTGGCCTCGCTTTTGGATGGGCTGGGGTGGCTTATGCCAGGTGGGCGGGGCCACATGATTGACAGGTGTCTAACAAAAAGGGGTGGGGCTGTGGGAAAGGGGGCGTGGCCTCACTTTGGGATGGATTGGGGCATTTCCTGCTGGGTGGGCGTGGTCAGGATGAGGTGGGCGTGGCCTGCGTGGTCTGTGGGTGTGTCCAGATGATTGACAGGTGAGGGTGGAGCTGTTGAAAAGTGGGCGTGGCCTCACTTTGGAATGGATTGTGGCACTTCCTCCTGGGTGGGTGTGGTTAGGGCAAGGTGGGCGTGTCCCGCTTGGTCGGTGGGCGTGTCCAGGTGATGATTGACAGCTGTCCATCAGGTGGGGGCGGAGCCTGCGGCCGAGGACAAGCGGAAGGGGCGGGGCGAGCGGCTCAAGCGCTGCATCCGGACAGCGGCCGGCAGCAGCTGGGAGGATCCCAGTCTGCTCGAGTGGGACGCCGGTACGGACTGGGAGGGACTGGGATGGACTGGGAGGTACTGGGACAAACTGGGAGGGACTGGGAGGTACTGGGAGGAACTGGGATGGACCGGGAGGAAAACACCTAGCTGTTTTAGGGTAAAAAATGAGGATTTTAGGGGTGAAAATGGGATTTTGGGGGTAAAAATGGGAGATTTAGGGGTTAAAAGGGAACTGGGATGGACTGGGATAAAGTGGGATGGACGGGGACAGACTGGGAGGGACTGGGACAAACTGGGAAGGACTGGGAGGAAAAAAACCCCGTGGTTTTAGGGTGAAAAATAGTGATTTTAGGGGTGAAAATGGGAGATTTGGGGGGTAAAAGTGGCGATTTTGGGGGTAAAAATGAGAAATTTAGGGGTTAAAAGGGAGCTGGGATGAACTGGGAGGGACTGGGACAAACTGGTTTATACTGGGAGGGACTGGGGGCAAAAAACCTGGGGGGTTTTAGGGTGAAAAACAAGGATTTTAGGGGTGAAAAAGGGGGTTTTGGAGAGTAATAATGGACAATTTAGGGGTGAAAAGGGAACTGGAATGGACTGGAACAAACTGGGACCAACTGGGATTAACTGGGGTGGACTGGGACAAACTGGGAGGGATTGGGAGAGGCCTGAGACAGACTGGGATGAACTGGGAGAGACTGGGGGTAAAAAAACCCGGAGGTTTTTAGAGCAAAAAATTGAGATTTTAGGGTAAAAAATGGGAGATTTAGGAGTTAGAAAGGAACTGGGACAAACGGGGATGGAGTGGGAGGGACTGGGGGGGTCTCCAGGTGATTTTTGAGGTGTCCCCATGACCCCATAACCTCATAGCAATCCAATGGCCCCATAACAACCCCATAACCCCAAAATGACCCAAAATCGTGGTTTTTCACCCCATTTTCAGACGATTTCCGCATTTTCTGTGGGGATTTGGGGAACGAGGTGAACGATGAGACTTTGGGCCCCGCCTTCGGGCGCCAAAACCTTACAGTGTCACTGTAACCCTATAAACATCCTATAACCCCAAAATAACCCCCAAATAACCCCAAAATGACCCAAAATCGCGGTTTTTCACCCCATTTTCAGACAATTTCCGCATTTCCTGCGGGGATTTGGGGAACGAGGTGAACAATGGAACACTGAGCTCCCTGTTCAGGCACCAAAACCTCATAGTGACATTATAACCCTATATAGATCTCATAACCCCAAAATTACTCTAAAATGACCAAAAATGACCCAAAATTGCGGTTTTTTGCCCCGTTTTCAGATGATTTCCGCATTTTCTGCGGGGATTTGGGGAACGAGGTGAACGATGAGACTTTGGGCTGGGATGGGACCTTTGGGGTTTTTGGGACCTTTGGGATTTTTCTGATCCTATAACAATCTTTTAACCCTATAACTCTATAATGACCCCAAAATGACCCAAAATTGCTGGTTTTCACCCCGTTTTCAGATGATTTCCGCATTTTCTGCGGGGATTTGGGGAACGAGGTGAACGATGAGACGCTGGGCCGGACTGGGACCCCATAACCTCCGAATGAACCCATAATTCCATATTGACCCTATAAACCTCATAATCCCAAAATGACCCAAAATTATGGTTTTTCACCCCATTTTCGGATGATTTCCCCATTTTCTGCAGTGATTTGGGGAACGAGGTGAACGATGAGACTTTGGGCTCCCTATTTGGGCGCCAAAGCCTTTATAGTGTCACTATAACCGTAAATGGATCTCATAACGCTAAAATGACCCCATAACCCCAAAATGACCCAAAATCGTGTTTTTTCACCCCAATTTCAGACGATTTCCGCATTTTCTGCGGGGATTTGGAGAATGAGGTGAACGATCAGACTTTGGGCTCCCTGTTCGGGTGCCAAAACCTCATAGTGTCACTGTAACCCTATAAACACCCTATAACCCCAAAATAACCCCAAAATGACCCAAAATCGTCATTTTTCACCCCAATTTCAGACGATTTCTGCATTTTCTGCGGGGATTTGGGGAACGAGGTGAATGATGAGACTTTGGGCTCCCTGTTCGGGCGCCAAAACTCCACCATGATCTCATAACTCTGTATTGATCCTATAACTCTATAATGACCCCAAAATGACCCAAAATTGCGGTTTTTCACCCCAATTTCAGACGATTTCCGCATTTTCTGTGGGGATTTGGGGAACAAGGTGAACATTGAGACTTTGGGCCACGCCTTTGGGCACCATAAGTTTTTAGTGACAGTGTAACCCTATAACAGCCCCATAAACCCAAAATTACTCTAAAATGACCCCAAAAAGCTGTTTTTCACCCCAATTTCAGACGATTTCCGCATTTTCTGCGGGGATTTGGGTAACGAGGTGAACGACGAAACGCTGGACTGGGCTGGCACCTTTGATTGTTCTGTGGCCTTTGGTGTTTTTGAGACCTTTGGGATTTTTTAATGGTTTTTTTAATCCTAGAATGACTCCATAACCCCAAAATGACCCAAAATCGCTGGTTTTCACCCCAATTTCAGACGATTTCTGCATTTTCTGTGGGGATTTGGGGAACGAGGTGAACATTGAGACTTTGGGCTCCCTGTTTGGGCGCCAAAACCCCACAAACATCTCATAATTGTATATTGACTCTGTAATTCTATATAATAACTCCAAAATGAGCCAAAATCACATTTTTTCGCCCCATTTTCAGACGATTTCCGCATTTTCTGTGGTGATTTGGGGAACGAGGTGAACGATGAGACGCTTGGTTCCCTGTTCGGGCGCCATAACCTGATAGTGGAAGTGTAACCCTACAACCCCAAAATAACCCCAAAATGACCCAAAATGACCCAAAATGACCCAAAATCGCGGTTTTTCGCCCCATTTTCAGACGATTTCCGCATTTTCTGCGGGGATTTGGGGAACGAGGTGAACGATGAGACTTTGGGTCCCTGTTCGGGCGCCAAAACTCCACCATGATCTCATAACTCTGTATTGATCCTATAACTCTATAATGACCCCAAAATGACCCAAAATCGCGGTTTTTCACCCCAATTTCAGACGATTTCCGCATTTTCTGCGGGGATTTGGGGAACGAGGTGAATGATGAGACTTTGGGCTTCCTGTTCGGGCGCCAAAGCCTTTATAGTGGAACTGTAACCCTAAATGGATCTCATAAACCCAAAATTGCTCTAAAATGACCCAACATGACCCAAAATCGCGGTTTCTCGCCCATTTTCAGACGATTTCCGCATTTTCTGCGGGGATTTGGGGAACGAGGTGAACGATGAGACCTTGGGCTCCCTGTTCGGGCGCCAAAACCTTATAGTGTCACTATAACCCTAAATGGATATCATAACCCCAAAATGGCCCCAAAATGACCCAAAATCGCGGTTTTTCACCCCATTTTCAGCCGATTTCCGCATTTTCTGCGGGGATTTGGGGAACGAGGTGAACGATGAGACTTTGGGCTCCCTGTTCGGGCGCCAAAACTCCACCATGATCTCATAACTCTGTATTGATCCTATAACTCTATAATGACCCCAAAATAACCCAAAATCGCGGTTTTTCACCCCAATTTCAGACGATTTCCGCATTTTCTGCGGGGATTTGGGGAACGAGGTGAACGACGAGACTTTGGGCCGCGCCTTCGGGCGTTTCCCGTCGTTCCTCAAGGCCAAAGTGATTCGGGACAAACGCTCGGGGAAGACCAAAGGCTACGGCTTCGTGTCCTTCAAAGACCCCAACGA
>NW_026627318.1:0-1294 GCF_030028575.1 Malurus melanocephalus
TGGGATTGGGATGGGATTGGATTGGGATTGGGATTGGGATTGGGATTGGGATGGGAATGGGATTGGGGTCGGGATTGGATCAGGGTCAGATCAGGATCAGGATCGTGGGGCATTTTTAGGGATTTTTTGGGAAATTTTGGCCATTTTTGGGTCAGACTTCTGAAGGATTTCGGTGGGGATTTCAGAGGGATTTTTGGGGCATTTTGGGATCATTTGGGATCAGTTTAGGATCAATTTGGGGTTGGTACCTGGTGGAAGGGCTGGGGTGGGACTGGAAGGATCCATTTGGGATAATTTGGGATCATTTTGGGATCATTTTGGGGTAATTTCGGGTCCGTACCTGTCGGAAAGGCTGCGCCATCTCCCGCAGGAAGGGCTGGGGGATCTTTGGGATCATTTTGGGATCATTTAGGATAATTTAAGATCATTTTAGGGTCAGTACCTGTCGGAAAGGCTGCGCCATCTCCCGCAGGAAGGGCGGGGGGGATCTTTGGGATCATTTGGGATAATTTAGGATCTTTGGGATAATTTTAGGATAATTTAGGATCATTTCAGGGTACATTTGGGGTCCGTACCTGTCGGAAAGGCTGCGCCATCTCCCACAGGAAGGGCTGGGGGGATCTTTGGGATCATTTGGGATAATTTGGGATCATTTTGGGATCATTTTGGGGTAATTTCGGGTCAGTACCTGTCGGAAAGGCTGCACCATCTCCCGCAGGAAGGGCTGGGGGATCTTTGGGATCATTTGGGATCATTTGGGATAATTTAGGATCATTTAGGATAATTTAGGATCATTTTAGGATCCATACCTGTCGGAAGGGCTGGGGGGATCCATTTGGGATCATTTTAGGATCAATTTGGGATAATTTGGGATCCATACCTGTCGGAAAGGCTGCGCCATCTCCCGCAGGAAGGGCTGGGGGGATCAGGGGGATCATATGGGATAATTTTGGGATAATTTACGATCATTTAGGATAATTTAGGATCATTTTAGGGTCAGTACCTGTCGGAAAGGCTGCGCCATCTCCCGCAGGAAGGGCTGGGGGGATCATTTGGGATCCTTTGGGATAATTTAGGATCATTTAGGATAATTTAGGATCATTTTAGGGTCAGTACCTGTCGGAAAGGCTGCGCCATCTCCCGCAGGAAGGGTGGGGGGGATCGGGGGGATCTTTGGGATCATTTAGGATCATTTTAGGATAATTTTAGGGTCAGTACCTGTCGGAAAGGCTGCGCCATCTCCCGCAGGAAGGGCTGGGGGGATCATTTGGGATCCTTTGGGATAATTTAGGAT
>NW_026627318.1:5099-6587 GCF_030028575.1 Malurus melanocephalus
TATCCCACAGACCCCAAAATATCCCATAGAGACCCCAAAATATCCCATAGACCCCACAGAGACCCCACAGCTGGAGCTGCTCCCGCAGGAATTCCAGACGGGCCTGGGGGAGAAACGGGGCTGGAGACCCCAAAATATCCCACAGAGACCCCAAAATATCCCACAGAGACCCCAAAATATCCCACAGACCCCAAAATATCCCATAGAGACCCCATAGAGACCCCAAATATCCCATAGAGACCCCAAAATATCCCACAGACCCCACAGATATCCCACAGACCCCAAAATACCCCACAGATCCCAAAATATCCCATAGAGACCCCATAGAGACCCCACAGATCCCAAAATATCCCATAGAGACCCCAAAATATCCCACAGAAACCCCACAGAGACCCCAAAATATCCCATAGACCCCACAGATATCCCACAGACCCCAAAATATCCCATAGAGACCCCACAGAGACCCCACAGCTGGAGCTGCTCCCGCAGGAATTCCAGACGGGCCTGGGGGGAAATGGGGCTGGAGACCCCCCTGAGACCCCAAAATATCCCACAGACCCCAAAATATCCCATAGAGACCCCATAGAGACCCCATAAACCCCCTGAGCCCCCCCAGGTTCCCCCTCCCAGGTGTTTTCCCACATCTGGAGCTGCTCCCACAGGAATTTTGGGGGAATTTGGGGTGGGGGACCCCCCCAGGACCCCCCAGGACCCCCTGAACACCCCAAAATCCCCCCAGGACCCCCCAAATCCCCGACCTTGAGGATGCGGCTCTGGGTGTAAACGTACGGGACCCCGAACATGATCACAGCGCGGCCATAGTGATGGACTGGGGACAGAAATGGGGTCAGGGACCCCAAAAACACCCTAAAACACCCCAAAAACACTTGAAAACAACCCAAAACCACCCTAAAACAGCCCAAAATACCCCAAAACACCCTGAACAGGATCACAGCGTGGCCATAGTGATGGACTGGGGACAGAAACGGGGTCAGGGACCCCAAAAACACCCTAAAACATCTTAAAACACCCCAAAACAGCCCAAAAACACCCCGAACATGATCACAGCGCGGCCGTAGTGAAGGACTGGGGACAGAAACGGGGTCAGGGACCCCAAAAACACCCTAAAACACCCCAAAAACACTTGAAAACAACCCAAAACCACCCCAAAACAGCCCAAAGCCACCCTAAAACCACCCCGAACATGATCACAGCGCGGCCGTAGTGATGGACTGGGGGAGAAACAGGGTCAGGGACCCCAAAAACACCCTAAAACACCCCAAAAACATCCCAAACAGTCTCAAACCACCCCAAAACAACCCAAAACCACCTGAAAACACCCAGAAGCCACCCCTAAAATACCCCAAAACTCCCAAATTTACCCTAAAATCGCCAACTGTCCCCAGATTTCCCCAAAATCCCCAAATTTCCCTGAAATCCCCCAAATTCACCCCCAAATACCCCAAATTCGCCCCCAAATACCCCAAT
>NW_026627319.1:0-1362 GCF_030028575.1 Malurus melanocephalus
TGGGGCAGCCGCAGCCCCAACCACTCTCCCGCCCCATGGAAAATCTCCAAACGCCCCTCGGAGAATCCCCAACCCAGCACGTCCCGGCAAGCGCAGCTGAAAAGTGTCCCTGGAGTGGCGACCGTCCCCACCTGGGGGGCGACTTCCCCTGGGGAGGGGTCTGCGACCGCACCCGCGTTCCCAGGGGGCTCCCCGGGGTGCGCGGGGACCCCTGACCCCGAATTCCCGTGATTTCGAGGTTTTTCCACCTCGTTGGCGACCGAACCGGGGGTGGCGGCGACCACCACCACCCTCTCGGCGGCCACCCCGAGCAAACACGGCAGCTCCACCCCGCCGGGCCCCCCGTTTTCAACGCGAGCCCCCCAAACCAACGCTCCCGCCACCGCCGGAGCCCCCGAACCCCCCGAAACCGCGGTGGAGCCCCCTCGGCGGCGCCCCCCGATTGTGGGGAGCCCCCGGGGGGGTGCGGGCAGTGGGGTCCCCCCGCCGTGAACGCGCAGCAGCTCCTGGAGGTATTGGCGGCGGGTGCGCGCAGCCATCGCCCCCAAACGACCCCCCCGAGCCGCCGCGTTCTCGCCGTTGATGGCTTTGGCCAGCAGGAAGGGGCGCAGACCCGAGCCCCCCAAAAATCGCTGCCCCTCGGACAGAGGAGGGCCGAACGGGGGGGTTTCTTCCGGACGCACCACGGCCACGCTGAGAGAGGGGGGAAAAAGGAGGGGTTTAGGGATCCCAAAATCCGTGCGGGACCTTCAGAAAAGGGGTTTAGGGATCCCGAAATTCATGGGGAACATCCAGGAGAGGGGTTAGAGACCCCAAAATCCGTGTGGGACCTTCAGGAGAGGGGTTTAGGGACCCCAAAATTCATGGGGAACATCCAGGATTAGGATTTAGGGATCCCAAAATTCGTGGGGGACCCTTAGAAAACACGAGAGACCCAGGAGGGGAAGGAAAAGGGGGGTTAGAGACCCCAAAATCCGTGCGGGACCTTCAGAAGGGGATTTAGGGACCCCAAAACCACTGGGAGACCTTCAGAAAGGAGGAGAAGCCACCGGGATGGGGGAAAGGGGGGTTTAGAGACCCCAAAATTGGTGGGGGACCTCCAGGAGGGAGCTTTAGGGACCCCAAAATTCGTGGGGGACCCTTAGGAAACACGAGAGACCCAGGAGGGGAAGGAAAGGGGGGGTTTAGAGACCCCAAAACCCATGGGGACCTCCAGGAGGGCGGTTTAGAGACCCCAAAATTCGTGGGGGAGCCCCAGGAAGCACAAGAGAGCACCGGGGAGGGGGAAATGGGGGGTTTAGAGACCCCAAAACCCGTGGGACACCTCCAGAACCCCTCGAATGAGCCCCCCAACCCCTTTTT
>NW_026627319.1:3459-4542 GCF_030028575.1 Malurus melanocephalus
TCCCCCCGAGACCCTCGCCCCCTCCCCAACCTGTAGGAGGTGCGGGGCGTGCCCGGCTCGTGCACGCGCACCACCAGGAAGATGTGCTGGAAGTGGCTGCGGAGGGCGCGGGGGGAGAAGGGGCGCGCCCCCGGCTCCTGGAACACGATTGTCACGATATCGTTGCCGATATGGCGCTTCCGCAGCAGCTGCCGGGGGAAGGAGGAGGGAGAAGGGGGGGTCAGAGACCCCAAAATTGTCACTTGAAGGTCCCCTCGTGACAATTTTAGGGGCTCGGGACCCTCCCCCCCGTGAAAATTTTAGGGGGTTCTGACTCCCTCAAGTGACAATTTGGGACTCAGCACCCCCTCAAGTGATAATTTTGGGGGCTCGGGCCCCCCCATATGATAATTTTGGGGGCTCAGGACCCTCCCGTGACAATTTTGGGGTCTCAGAACCACACTTGTGACAATCTGGGGGCTCTGATCCCCTCTTAAGTGACAATTTGGGACTCGGGACCCTCCCGTGACAATTTTGGGGGCTCAGGACCCTCCTCGTGACAATTTTGGGGGCTCAGGACCCACCTCGTGACAATTTTGGGGCTGTGGACCCTCCCCCCGTGAGAATTTTTGGGGCTCCGACCCCCTCAAATGACAATTTGGGACTCAGGATCCCCCATGTGATAATTTTGGGGGCTCTGATCCTCCCCCCGTGACAATTTGAGCCCCAAAATTGTCACTTGAGGGGGTCCTGAGTCACAAATTGTCACTTGAGGGGGTCAGAGACCCCAAAATTTTCACGGCGGGAGGGTCCAGAGCCCCTAAAATTGTCACGAGAGGGGTCCAGAGGGACCCCAACCCTGTGACCTCACCGAGCTGGGGGTGAAAGGCAGCACCGGGAGACCCCAGAATTTATGGACCCCCACGACCCCCCCCATGATCCTGTGACCCCCTATGACCTCGCGACCCCCCCAGGACCCCCGGGACCCCTCCGGGACCCTCCCAGGACCCCCGGGACCCCCCAGGGACCCCCCCAGGACCCCCGGGACCCCTCCCCCGGTACCTGCTGGGGGTTGCTGGGGGTGAAGGGCAGCATTGGGGGGAC
>NW_026627320.1:0-2376 GCF_030028575.1 Malurus melanocephalus
GGGGGGACCCGGGGATCCAGGGGACCCTGCTGGGCACGAGCAGCGTTGGATTTCTCTGGGGGAGCTGTGAGGGGGGGGTTAGGGCAGAGTGACCTCCCCAGTTGTCACGATCCGCTTAACCCAAGCGGGAGTCGTGAGGGGTTCATTATCAGAATCCCAGAGTGCAAAAGAAACAAGGGGGACAGGTATGTATATTTTAAATAATCATGAACAATTTTATTGGATTTTCGCGATAGAAGAGGGTGCGAGAGAGAGTTGGTTTTATAGCTACCACATGGTTCCGACGAGTCCCTGCGGGGTCCAGATTCCACGGGTTCGCCAGCAGTGCATTAGGGGATCCCAATCAGGGTCTTTTCGGAGAGACTTTTTATAGTCCTTTTGAAAGCGGGTGGCAGCAAGCCAGGGGGTTGTGAAGTATGGAAAAATCGGCCGAGCAGTGGGGAAAGAATGTCCATTGTTCCATGACATGTGCAGTATGAGGTCGCGCCGCTCTCTTTCCATCTCCATGTCAGAAGCAGCGCAGCCATCCATGGTTTACACGCTGTACCTTCCAGCCTAGGAGCTGGAAACTTGGCAGTCATCCCACCTTGATCTGGCTTGGACTCCTTTAAGCAAAAGTCCCCCTTTCTTCCCCTTGGGGTTCCTATTTTTTGGGGTGTTCAGTCTCAGTCCATATCGACGATCGTGAGACAGTCAAAGGTCTTCTGTACGGTCTCTTACACCAGTGACCTCACACAGCCCCCGTGATGTCACAGCCCATGCCGAGGTCACAGAGCCACCTGTGATTTCACAGCCCAATCTGTGATACGACACAGACAACTCTATGATGTCACTCAACCTGCAGTGATGTCACAGCACAATCTGTAATGTCACAGCCCCCTTTCTGATGTCACAAAGCAATGCTATGATGTCAAAGCTAGCTTTGTGATGTCACAACTCACTCACAGATGTCATAGAGCCTATGTGATGTCACTGCCCACCCTGTGATGTCACAAAATGCTCTGTGATATCACACAACTGGCCCGTAATGTCACAGTGTGTGGTTAGAGAATATTGGTAGTGGTAACAGCAGAACAACAGACTTTGAAAGTCAGGCTTATCTCCTGTCTCTGCTGCGGAAGAAGCCTTGGAATTAGTAAACATAACTGATCATGAGTGTAGTAGGTAGGCCACAAGAAAAGTTTGTAACTACCAGTTCATGTGAGACTAAAAGAGCACTGCTTGCTACCGTAGAAGGTATTGTTTACCTAGTACCATAAAATGCAATATTCTGAGATCAGATAATTGATTGGAAAGTGTTCTAGCGTAGAATTACTTCCAGGTTAATTTACGATATATAAGGAATTTACTACTGCACAATAAACATCTTCATGTGTTCACATGCCAACGTGCAGTCCGTGCCTCAGTCATTGCACTACACCACCACCCTGTGATGTCACAGCCAGCTCTGTATTGTCACAAAAGCACTTTCTGATGTCACACAACCACCCAGTGATGTCACAGCCAGATTTGTGATGTCACAGCCCATTCTGTATTGTCACAAAAGCACTTTCTGATGCCACACAACCACCCTGTGATGTCACAGCCAGCTCTGTGATGTCATGGTCCACTTTTTGATGTCAGAGCCCTCTCCTGTGATGTCACATCCCTCTCAGTGATGTCACACCAATACCCCATGATGTCACAGAGACAGCTCTGTGATGTCTCAGTCCACTCTGTGGTGTCCCATCACCCTCCTGTGATGTCACAGCCCTCCCTGTGAGGTCACAGAGCATCATCTTTGTCACACCCTGCTTTGTGATGTCACAGCCCTTCCTGTGAGGTCAGAGAGCCTCATCTTTGTCACACCCTGCTCTGTGATGTCACACAGTCCCTTTCTGACATCACAGCTGCTCTTTGATTCCGTGACACAGCCACAGAGGTGTTACCAAAAATTCAAACACAAACCTCCTTCATACCAATGCAGCATTGAGCAGCAGCTCATTCTTTACTGGGCTGGATGCACGAGGGGAGAGCTCCTCCCAAAGCCAGGCACGCTGAGTGCAGCAAAGTTCCTGTTTTCATCCTGGATTTTACAGACACATTCACTGATTGACCCCCAATACACACACACATGATAATAATTTCCCAAAAACATTAACATATTCCCACCCTTTACACATCTGTTCTTCTGTCCAAACCCCATCCCATCCTCCCAATCCCCATTAACACCCCCATGCACCTCCCACCCCATCCCAACCCTCCAAAAGCCCATCCAACATGTCCCAGGGATTTTGAGGGGACTGTATAGTCAAGTAACTTTGGAATGTGACTGAGCCATTTTGAGGTGGGACTGAACCACTTGCAGTGGGATTCAGCTGTTTTGAGGTGACGGAT
>NW_026627320.1:2761-4523 GCF_030028575.1 Malurus melanocephalus
GAAACCTCTTCCCACACTCGGGACATTCATAGGGCCTCTCCCCAGTGTGGATCCGCTGGTGGATAGTCAGGTGGGAGCTCCAGATGAAGSTCTTCCCACATTCCCCACACTCATAGGGCCATTCCCCAGTGTGGATCAGCCGGTGACGGATCAGGTGGGTGCTTGTGCTGAAGCTCTTCCCACACTCCAAGCACTTGTAGGGCTTCTCCTCAGGGTGAAGCTGCTCATGGACCCCCAGCTCTGAGCTCCGGCTGAAGCTCTGGGTGCCTTCCTGGCACTGGGTGGGTCTTTCCCCCTCAGAGCATCCCGAGCTGGGTTTGCAGCTCCTCCTCGTGTGGGATCTTCAAGGCTTTTCCTCCCCATTGGATTCCTGTGCTGTGGAGCCACTCAAAACAGCCTCTTCCACAAGGTTCTGCTGGGGGGATTTATCCTCCCTGGTCTCTGTCCTCAGCTCATCGCTTGGGGGAGGAAGGACAAACAGAGGATGGGATTTGCCTCTGTGCCACAGGGAAGGGGAAGGAGATCCCCCCAGTCCATCCCTGGCAGGACGGCGCTGGCAGCGGGGTTCTCCTGCAGCCAGGGGTGATGCTGGGCTGGGAGATGGAGAAGGAGAGAGGGGGAAAGGGTCAGTGACTTCCTCCTCACCTGCCTGGGGGGCCTGGGGCATCTTCCTCTTCCTCGCAGCCTGCTCTTCCATCTGGCCAAGGTTTAGGAATGGCAAATCCTGTTTTTGGGGGAAAACAAGGAATGAGCACATTAAGTCTGCAGGCGCCCCTACTCAACTCCATCTCTAGAAGTCATTGGGCATCTACTGTGCAGAGAAACCTCCCAAACACCATGATTCAGCCTCAAAAAATCCTCCCCGGAGTTCCCTGTCTCTGGTCTATCCCCTTTGGTGTTTAGGGGTTCCCCCCTGTCCCAGCTGCTGGGGATCACACTTGTATTGGGGGTCCCCCTCTCCTTGTTTCCCACCCTCCCCAGGCTGCTGGGAGTCCCAGGAATCCACATAGTTCCCCATCTTGAGTCTCCCCACTTAAGGATGCTGGGGGTTCTGGGGTTCCTTCTCCCTTCATTCTCTGTTTTGGGGTGCAGAGGGTCCAAGGAGTCTCCCCTCTCCCTCTCCAGGCTGTTGAGGGTCCCAGGAATTGCGGTGCTCCCCCCCTCTGGGCTCCCTACTTTGAGGTCCTGGGGACACAGGGCTCTGCTCTTCCACAGTGCCGGGGATCTCCTGGTCCCGGTATTGCCCCTCTCTGTTCTCCCCACTCCAGGGGTCCGAAGGTTGTCCCCTCCGGCTGTGCTGGGGGGTCTGCAGCCCCCTATGGCTCTGGGCTGGAGGTGGCGGTGCCTGACCTGGGCTGACCCAACCCCCGCCGCAGGGAAATCCTGCATTCTCTGCCCCTCTGCCCGGGTTCTGCTGGCACCACCAGCAGGAGCCTCCAGTGTCCCCCAAGGGGCATTTTCTGCTCAGCTGTGTGCGATTTATTTTTGTGGCATGTAAAGAAGCAGCTGTTCTGTTTTTCTAATTGCTGAGGCTTCTGTTTTTGATGAAAAAAGAAAGAGATTTTCTTATCTTCATTGGGTGAGGGAGAATTTTACACATTTATTTCATTATGCGTGTATATTTTCATGTCTGCTTTGTTTTCTTAGAGTTGTAGCCTCCTGCCACCCACCCCCTCACACATTCCCCTCGTGCCTTCCCACTGCCCCATCCCCTCAGGGTCTCCTCCAGCCCGGACAACGTGCCCAGCAGTGGCACAGCCCA